>NC_066622.1:115369329-115374329 GCF_025201925.1 Gopherus flavomarginatus | reverse complement strand
GCGTTGTGTTTGTTATCCTAATAAACATTTCTCAGTTCTGCCATAAAGTTGTCACTTTAAATGCACATTATCAAAAACAATTGTTGGTGTGTCAGCATGTCGGGTGAATATATATAAAAAGGGGGTTAATAAAACATAATTTGGAATTAAACCACACAATGGAAATCTTCAGGATTCAAGGGCTGCTTTGGGCTGAGCTTCACTTCTGTAGACCCCAGTGTCTCCACTGAGTCAATGGGAATGCACATGGGTTCAGGGGTCTGCTTGTGCGGAGCTGATTGCAGGATCAGTGCCTTAGTTATACAAAGGTACATTGAATTTGGTAGTCTATTCCACATTTCTAGTGAACACTTTTGTGCCTCTGTCACAATATACCACACACTTGACTTCAACTGACAATTTCTTCTCAAAAGAAGCCGAAGACTTTGTAAGCAGGGATGCTGAAGATCAGGATTAAGGTGCACTAGCAAAGCTATATGATGAAGTGTCTTCTTGCTCTATGCTTGGCTCTACCTACTGCTCATAGTCCATCTGATTCACATGAAATAAAGAAAAATAATTTTATTCTATATTTTTCTAGTTCAAAAAGCCTTTGAGCCAGAAGTGTTTTATTAAATTCAGTAGATTTTTCTAATTAAGTAAGGTAATAGGAGTCAGTGTCAAACTAGTGTGTGCATACGCATGTGTATAGAGTGTATATTTAACAGACTTCATCTTATATTATTTTCAAAAGCTTTTTAAAAATTGCTCACAGGTTTGCCGACTCAAAAAACATTATTAGATTTGGAATGAATCTTGTTACACTATATGAAGCAACATCATAAAACTTACAAGTGTTACAAAAAGTCAGAAAAGTTCAGATATTAACCAAGTTAACATTTTAAAATTGTTAGAAAACACAGGAATAATAATTTGGGGGATAAAAGGAGGTAGAATTCATGTTATAAATGCAAGTGATCTGGAAATAGATGTTTGTCTTGGACATTTTCAGGGAAGTGACATCATATAGTATGTCTATTGGGATATTAGTTCTACATTTTTCAGTCCAGATTCTGGCATTAAAGTTGGCAAAATTAGACTATTTTGTTAAACTGATCTTCAAGCTGTTCACCTCCACAATGCATTACAACACACCTATGACACGACCCAAGAACAATGGGTGAAAAATGGGCTATAAAAACATGAATGGCCTGCTTCATATAAAGTGGATTTTATAGTGCAGGTGTGCCTTTATTTATCGATACTGTAAAGCAGTGAGATCATGCCAGCAATAAAACACAACATTTGTAAAACAACAACAAAAAATCTATTAATTAAAAATGTAATAGCAAGATAAAAAACTCAACAGGGTGTTTTACAAATATATTTGATATTTTGTCATCAGATGCTTTACATCATCTCACACGGAATTCAACCAATTTTATAAAGGACATTTGGAAAAATAAAAAGACTTAATTGAGCAGTAAAAGTATATACCAAATTTAGGGAAAACCAGGCATGTAAAAAATATCAGTTTAATAAGCACTGTTTAAGTTGCTAAAGCTGGGGGGTTTTCCTTCCCCCCTTAGGATATGAATGGGAAAAATTATTAATAGGAAATCCTGCTGGAGTTTTTATTGCCTATTTCCTTTCGGGAAGATGGCATTGTTCCTCTTTTTAAAAAGGGAAGGGGTGTAAAATAAGACTAGGCATATGACAGACATCCTTCAAAAGCTCAAATTGCAGGAATATGCTGTTATGTATTTTTGTTACTTACACGGCAGGTCTGTTCTATTTTTAAGTAGGGCTGTGCTGCTGTGTAAATATCCCTTCCCTAGAAAGGGTTCTTGGCATAATGTTGTTTTGATTAAGAGAGATTTCTATTCTATTCTGTTCAGGTTCTTATACAGTTCCTCAACCCAAAGCAGTCTCCCCCACGTAGAGCTCCAGGACAGAGTAAAGTTTTATTCCCCACATCAACATTTCCAGAAATTCTTACGTGAACAGTTAGGACTTGGGGAAAACCCACCCACTGATCAATATTTTAAAAACACGTTGTGGGAGTTCATTTGTTAAATGAAAACAAAGAAACCTCTTCCATGTTTGCTAGGTAAAGGTCTCATTTAAAGGCCTAAGCCTACAGACTCTTGCTTCCCTGAGTAGTCCTTACTCAAGTGACTAAGAGTTGCAGAACTAGGTTAATAGGATTGGCCTCATTCAAGTTTAGGGTGACCAGATGTCCCGATTTTATAGGGACAGTTCCGATTTTTGGGTCTTTTTCTTATATAGGCTCCTATTACCCCTCACTCCTGTCCCAATTTTTCACATTTGCTGTCTGGTCACCCTATTCAAGCCTTTGAGAATTTTGCCTGTGCAGAGACTGCAGACTAAGACCATATGGGCAGAAAAGCAGAGTAAAACATGTGCCGCTTCTCCCCATGAGCACATGGAGGCGCAAAATACAATCTCTTTCCGCTCACAGAAGGACAATACTGTAATATTACCTCAAGGATTCTGTTTTCGAAGGGCAGCTTTAAGATCCTGTAGGGCCTCTGTAGGCACCCTACCAATGTTGGCCAGCTGGGAGAGGCCATGGTAGTCTGGCCTTGGCAATTTTTAAATCAAGATTAGATGTTTTTCTAAAAGAGATGCTCTAGTTCAAACAGGAATTATTTCAAGTAAGTTCTATGGCCAGTGTTATCCAGGTCACTACATGATCACAGCAGTCCCTTCTGGTCTTAGAATCTATGACTCTACACTGGCCTCGCTAACTTTAAGGCTGTGCCAGCAGACTTCAAGAACTTCAGTGCAGCAGATATTGAAGCCTTAAACTCCAGAACACTTTAGCACTGTTGGAGACACACAATCCAAGGAGTTAATTTAGCCTGTTCTTTAACCTCTCTTCATTGTATCCCCTCCCCAACTGCCATGATCACAGCTTGTGTCATCATGTTCAGCACAGATGTTTCAGCAGCTGTACATAGCACATTTTAAAATATTTTCTTCCTTTCTGACAGATTCAAGTGGTTTGGGAGCAATTCCCTATTGCTCTAATGAGGAATAGCACTGGAAGTGGCAGAAAGTATCACAATGCACAAAACTTCCTAAGTTCACCACTATTGTATCAGCTAGGCAGCCAGGTTTGATTTTGAGGTGAAATAGGTTCCTTTCTTTTAGGGCAAAATGACAGACACAGTAACTCACTGGAACATTATTATTTGTATTTTTGGGACTCAAAGCCCAGCTCAGAGTTCCGGGCCCCATTGTTCTAGACAGCATACACTCACAGAAGTAAAAGACCTTATAATGCTAGTAATTATTCCCCAGAGCACTCTAAATGTCAGAGACCATCAGCCCAGTGAAGCCAGTTTTCCAACTTTGGTGCCTAAATTTGGATGCTTATCGCACATGTATGAACTCAAACTAGAATGTAAGCACCTAAAATGAGTACTTGGGCATAATATTCAGTGTCCTTTTAAATGTCTAAGTGCTAAATTAAGACATGGATATTTGGAAATGGAACCCTGAAATCACTGTTTCTTTAACTCCTTCAGAACTAAGGATTAGGGAGTGGAGACTTAGGGTATGTTGACCCTGCAATTAAAAGCCCCTAGCTGACCTATGCCAGCTCACTCAGTCCTGCAAGACTCGTGCTAAGGGGATGTTTAATTGCACTGTTGATGTTCAGGCTCGGGCTGGAGCCCAGGCTTTAGGACCCTGCAAGGTTGGAGGGTCCCAGAGCTCAGGCTGCAACCTAAGCTCAAAGGTCTACACCACAATTAAACAGCCCCACAAGCCCAAGTCAGCTGGCACAGGCCAGCCAGCCGTGGGTGTCTAATTGCACTGTAGACATACACTTAGTGGTTCATCTAAGTTTGAAGATAAGCAAAGAATAGGTTTTACTTCCTACTCCAACAAGTTCTTCAGCACTAAGTGTTCTGCTATCACATCATTTAGCGGCAGAAGGTTCAAAGCAGCATGTCGTGTTCAATAGTATCATTGCTGGTTTTATTAGATTGGCAATCAATTGCACTTTGTAGTAGATGTATTAGTTCTATGGTGCCTGAATTTAGATATGCCAGTTTGGGTTTTAGGCTTGTCACAGCTCACTGTCGTTATGATCATAGCTAACAGCCTTACACATATCTAATGTCGAAGCTTACTAAGTTTTCTTCAGCAGACAGTGATTTTGGCAGAGGGTAGGGGTTAAAGGAGTGCCACCAGGCATAAGTGTTCTTTCGGACATATCATCAGCACCACTATTTTTCTCTAATTGTTTTTTTAAAATGTTATCTTCCCTAGACTGCAAAGCGTAATTTTTTTTTGCCTGTTATAGAAAGCCTTCTTCTAATTCCTCTCTCTCTGATTCAGTATCAAGAATTTATCCTAGAGATTCAGGGTCTGAACTGTGTCCAGGGCTGTTTCAGTAGCTAATACTGTCACTTCGAACATCTGCTATCAGTTCTTCAGCTTTTGTAAGAACTATCGGATGGCTCTTATTGTTGTTTTTTTTTAATAAGTAAGCAAATCGAGAAGGAAAGTTCAGTGGGCTCTTGAAGTTGAATGACTAGATCATTGTTTTTCAGAAATTGGCAACAATCGACATATTAGCCTCGCTGTGGGGCTTGTAGATGTCAACTGGACAAAAATATGCAAAAATGGGTTTCAGAACTAGTTCACTTGTTGTAACACAATTCCAGAGCCTGCGTTAGCCATCTCTCTCTTTCGAAATTTATCCATTTTCATTGCGTTTTACTCTAGTGTTCTTCTACAACAGAGAATTAAGGGCTGAATTCACAACTGCAGCATAGTTGCTCAGGGAGTGCAGACATAGGTGGCTTTACTCCAACTTTATACCCACTTAACCAACACTGGGGCTGGCTGGAGGTTAATCATGTTCTCATGTTAAGTTGGAGCAGCCCTGAGGCTGCTCGAAGTCATACTGCCCCTCAAAAATTCATTCTATCTGGAGGGATTGCAGAAAAGCAGCAGTGCCCATTTTGCCTATTTACACCCCATTC
>NC_066622.1:115136829-115364329 GCF_025201925.1 Gopherus flavomarginatus | reverse complement strand
CGGTGATGTGGAACTTCCTTTCTCCCGGCTGTCAAACAGGAAATCTTTAAAAGTTGGCTGGAGAGTTATGGAATTACCTGTGGAAACATATTGCAGAAGGTCAAGCAGCAGGGTCAATTTGTCAGACAGCAGTGTCAGAGTCCTCACATCCACAACTATAATTTGTTTTCTTAACACTTTTTTTCCTCTCTTCCAGGATATGTAGCTGCAGAGGCCTAAACCTATAAATTTCTAACTTTACACATGTTCATTGTTTAGTTTCCTTTTTTTCCTCTTCTTCTTTGAGTGACTGGTTTCATGTATACAGTACTTTTACTACTATGATAAGCTGAGGGAACTCCGATATCATACATCACATGCAGTAGATGTCAGGAGATTAACAAAACAGTGACAGCATGTGCGTGTGTGTGCACGCGCGTGCACACACACGCAGAGTAACAAAAGAAGAGATCAGTTTATAAATGTTTATTTTATAGGAGTATCCTACATTTACAATGCTGTTTTTTAATCAATACCATTAAAGTAGAATTAAATTTGCGTACAACAATTTCAATAGCAAAGTTGTTTTAACCTAGCTATCATTAGGGTATAATTAACCTAGAGCAACAAATAGAGCAAAAAAACAGAGCAAAACCAACAGAAATTAAACACACTGTACAGTGCACAGTGGTTATAAAATGGCACATCAGTGTTTTCAGTTTACCTGCTAGATCTCTCAAGAGCATAAAATCCAAGGGTGGAGCCACGTGACAGAAATATGCAATGATGTTTTTATGGGACTTTACATGCAATATCATACCTGTGGTTACAAGAAGCTACCTCCTCCAGAATAGAAAATACCAAAAAAATCTGAAACAAAAATTTTTATATTCCATAGATGTTAAACTTGTTATTGGAAGACATTATTTTTTGTTTTCAGATCTGATCTACTTGTTGCAGGAGGCATTCAACAGCAATAACAGTTACTGCTTAAAATGGAACCAGAGACACTGAAGAATTTAGAATTGTATCTAGTAATGTATTTTATTTACTTATGATTTTCATCCTGCAATGCAAAACTTGTATAAGGAAAAGCTCTTTGTAGTAAGTTCTTCTCCTACTTTCTGTAAATCCTCATTTTTCAGCTCTCTGCCCTCATTGCTCAGCACTAATACCTATGAATATCCAGAAAGTGTCAGTCATATCTAAAGATTCAGTATATTAAAACTATATTGGATTTAATATGTTTGGTTTGGGAAATTTGTTTTGCCTGCTGTAACCTATTGTAGATTGCTCTGAGCTTACCTCTGTTTGAATTAGAGGGTGCTTGCCTCATGAACAGCTCAGACATTGGCCCATAAGACCGTGAAGCATAGCTGATTTTTGGAGTAACTACTAAGTAGTTTCTATAGTGATAATAATGCACTAGGTCCATCTATTGGGAATATATAAAATTAGAGAAAATTTCCGTTTGCTTTGGTTCTCTTTCTAGAATAATTACAGTATCTGACATTCATTCCTATTCTGTCACCCTGAATATTTTAGAATAACCTGGTTATTAAGGCTTGGTCATGTTTCAAAATATACTGTAAAGTGACAACTTGTCTTGTTGCCATCATCAAAACTGTAAAATTTCCACATTAGGGACACAATGTTCTCCAGATTCCTGGGTACTTTCCTTGGTGGGGGTCTGGAGAGAAGTAAGTACCTGATGTCTTGTGCCTTTTTCCAAGCAAAGTATGCTTTCTAAAAAATCATTTTACTTTCCAATTCTCACACAACTGTCCCATAGCAACTAAATTCAATAAATCTCAATACCTGAACCACACATCTCTTTTGGAGACCCTTATGCTTCCACCAAACATGGCAGAGAACGCTAAAGTGGGGAGGGTGAAGTTCTTCCCAACAATTACAGAAGAGTCTTTCTTCAACTAAATTGACTCATATCATCAGAAAACTCTGAAGGGCTGATACTAATCCAATTTCCAAGAATACCACCCTGTAAAAATGGCACAACCTTGCCACCTTAAAAATCCACATGTGTTTAAAAGAACTCCACTATATTAAATGGTACTCCTCCTAAGGGGCAAGAGATCCTTCACAGGGCAAGTGCACATGTATATATTTCATGCTCATTTCTTTGCTAACAGGAATTTCTCACCAAAGAATTGGTATCATAAAGGCTGGGGTCTACAAAAGTCAAATGTGTAAAAGCCTCAGAACATGAGAAGGTGTACACAGGCAGTCCAAAAGCACACTTGGCTGATGAACTGACAGATTGTGCAATTCTGCTGTGGTAATTACTCAATGGTTCAGCAAATGGTAAGTAAATACTTTGGAAATAATAATGTCTAATTGCAGATGCACATATGGCATATCCCTCTCCATTCCACAGCAGGTAAAGTAACAGCACACCCAAACCTTCTTTATATTCCCTGAGGTCAGACACCAGCACAGCTCTTAACAGCTGTGATTAGGAAGGGTACTTTGGGTACTGACATGCAAATGAGAGCCCCTTTAGAAAAGCTAGTAAGCGAAAGGAGGAGCAGGACCACAAGGCATTGCATTGAACCAGTCCTAGGAGAAAAGTAATAACATTAACAAATATGAACTCACTGTGTTCTTTCTGTCTCATACTAAACTCAGCATCTTTGCTACAATAGGCCAGATTTGTAAAAGGCCTGAATTTTGAGTGTTCACAAAGTCTCCATCAACGTTGTCTCAAAAACAAGACACAGACATCATAACAAGGTTAAATGTGGAGGCAGCAACTTTAACAACTATTATTTAACTGAGGTAACCACTCCAGACTCCCTGGCAGAATTGTTCCAGTTGCAGATCTCAACATGCAGCAATGCCTCCCTGACATACTGTAAACCTGATATATGAAGGCCAAGTCCCCTCTGCACTCCTAGGCCTGCCAAGGGACCCTGACTACATGCCTCCATTCCTCCACATCAGAGATAGAAGAGATGAGATGTGGGGAGCCACAAGCTGCATCAGACAGAGGCACACCTCACGACACCATATGAGTGCACAGGACCAGTGGCCATGCAGCCCACGGGGATGTAGGGCCCTCAGCTGGACTCTTCCTAACCCAGCTACCACACTAGAACCTGTTACAGGTGATGACAGCACTCAGCTTGATGTCAGCCCTTCACATCTTGCCAGGCAACTGCAAACAAACTCATTCATGGTTTGAGGGACTCCAACAAACCCCCACATCAGATAGATGCACTCCAGCCATCCTCCTGAAACAGCTCAGGGGAGGCATACAATTTAAACTAACTGTTTTTGCTATGCCTAAATCATTCTCTCCCAGGTGAAAAATGATTGCCTGTGGGAATGAAAACCAGCCTACCAGAGGGTGGTGAAGAGGCTTAGCTGGTTCTACAATATGCCCCTCCTTTCTTGCTATGTTAAGCAAATACCAAAATGGAGTAATCTACCTGGGACCCTCCACATTTGACAGAGGCTCTTCTGCTGGCATAACTAGACATGTAATGGAGGGTCTTATCTACTCAATCCCAAAACAGATTAAAACAGCAGTATATTTAGCTGCTTATTACCAGCCCCTGCAGAACTCCCCTACCCCCCCCCCCCCAAAAAAAAAGAATCAAATCTTAGGGCATACACAGACAAAATTCGGTTAAGATCTGAATAGTGGCCTGATTCCTGGAACACTAGAACATAACCAACTGTCTGGTAACTTGTGAACTAAAAACCCTGGAGGGAAAGGTGAAGCACTCCACTTTCATACAAAAAGAAATGACTGCTATTCAATCCACAATGTTAGATAATGCCAAGCCTTGATGAAATAACTGTCACATACTGAATCACGGTCATAGCTTCAGAGAGAAGCTAGAAAACATCATCAACCCTAAAGGGTCAAAAACCGGAAGGTAGATAAAAAATCCCCAGTGCATTTATTTTTTAAAAATCTTATTAATTTTAAGCCAATATCATGAGGGGGGGGGGCTGCAGTATGACTTTTGAACACTTAGGGCTGGCAATACTGAATCTGACATGAATACAGCAGGAAGAGGTTATGAAAATCAGGGTCTGCACATACCAACCAGTTCATTCTACCTTATTGCTCCCATGCTAATCTTACAGGTTTTAGTGGACTCTGTCTCACTCCAAACCTACTATTGTGTTATTTTCACATCACATCAATTTCCACATTTCTTCAAACTTTGAAATAGAGACACAATAGTTTCAATATAGACTCATAGACTCTAGGACTGGAAGGGACCTCAAGAGGTCATCGAGTCCAGTCCCCTGCCCTCATGGCAGGACCAAATACTGTCTAGACCATCCCTGATAGACATTTATCTAACCTACTCTTAAATATCTCCAGAGATGGAGATTCCACAACTTCCCTAGGCAATCTATTCCAGTGTTTAACTACCCTGACAGTTAGGAACTTTTTCCTAATGTCCAACCTAAATCTCCCTTGCTGCAGTTTAAGCCCATTGCTTCTTGTTCTATCATTGGAGGCTAAGGTGAACAAGTTTTCTCCCTCCTCCTGATGACACCCTTTTAGATACCTGAAAACTGCTATCATGTCCCCTCTCAGTCTCCTCTTTTCCAAACTAAACAAACCCAATTCCTTCAGCCTTCCTTCATAGGTCATGTTCTCAAGACCTTTAATCATTCTTGTTGCTCTTCTCTGGACCCTCTCCAATTTCTCCACATCTTTCTTGAAATGCGGTGCCCAGAACTGGACACAATACTCCAGTTGAGGCCTAACCAGCGCAGAGTAAAGCGGAAGAATGACTTCTCGTGTCTTGTTTACAACACACCTGTTAATGCATCCCAGAATCACGTTTGCTTTTTTTGCAACAGTATCACACTGTTGACTCATATTAAGCTTGTGGTCCACTATGACCCCTAGATCTCTTTCTGCCATACTCCTTCCTAGACAGTCTCCTCCCATTCTGTATGTGTGAAACTGATTGTTCCTTCCTAAGTGGAGCACTTTGCATTTATCTTTATTGAACTTCATCCTGTTTACCTCAGACCATTTCTCCAATTTGTCCAGATCATTTTGAATTTTGACCCTGTCCTCCAAAGCAGTTGCAATCCCTCCCAGTTTGGTATCATCTGCAAACTTAATAAGCGTACTTTCTATGCCAACATCTAAATCGTTGATGAAGATATTGAACAGAACCGGTCCCAAAACAGAACCCTGCGGAACCCCACTTGTTATACCTTTCCAGCAGGATTGGGAGCCATTAACAACTACTCTCTGAGTACGGTTATCCAGCCAGTTATGCACCCACCTTATAGTAGCCCCATCTAAATTGTACTTTCCTAGCTTATCTATAAGAATATCATGCGAGACTGTATCAAATGCCTTACTGAAGTCTAGATATATCACATCCACCGCTTCTCCCTTATCCACAAGGCTCGTTATCCTATCAAAGAATGTTATCAGATTAGTTTGACATGATTTGTTCTTTACAAATCCATGCTGGCTATTCCCTATCACCTTACCACCTTCCAAGTGTTTGCAGATGATTTCTTTGATTACCTGCTCCATTATCTTCCCTGGCACAGAAGTTAAACTAACTGGTCTGTAGTTTCCTGGGTTGTTTTTATTTCCCTTTTTATAGATGGGCACTATATTTGCCCCCTTCCAGTCTTCTGGAATCTCCCCCGTCTCCCATGATTTCCCAAAGATAATAGCTAGAGGCTCAGATACCTCTTCTATTAACTCCTTCAGTATTCTAGGATGCATTTCATCAGGCCCTGGTGACTTGCAGGCATCTAACTTTTCTAAGTGATTTTTTACTTGCTCTTTGCTTATTTTCTCTTCTAAATCTACCCTCTTCCCGTAAGCATTCACTATACTAGACATTCCTTCAGACTTCTCAGTGAAGACCGAAACAAAGAAGTCATTAAGCATCTCTGCCATTTCCAAGTCTCCCGTTACTGTTACCCCCTCCTCATTGAGCAGTGGGCCTACCCTGTCCTTAGTCTTCCTCTTGCTTCGAATGTATTGATAAAAAGTCTTCTTGTTTCCCTTTATTCCCATAGCTAGTTTGAGTTCATTTTGTGCCTTTGCTTTTCTAATCTTGCCTCTGCATTCCTGTGTTATTTGCCTATATTCATCCTTCGTGATCTGCCCTAGTTTCCATTTTTTATATGACGCCTTTTTATTTTGTAGGTCACGCAAGATCTCAAGGGTAAGCCAAGGTGGTCTTTTGCCACATTTTCTATCTTTCCTAACCATTGGAATAACTTGCTTTTGGGCCCTTAATAGCGTCCCTTTGAAAAACTGCCAACTTTCCTCAGTTGTTTTTCCCCTCAGTCTTAATTCCCATGGGACCTTGCCTATCAGCTCTCTGAGCTTACCAAAATCCGCCTTCCTGAAATCCATTGTCTCTATTCTGCTGTACTCCCTTCTACCCTTACTTAGAATTGCAAATTCTATGATTTCATGATCACTTTCACCCAAGCTTCCTTCTACTTTCAAATTCTCAACAAGTTCCTCCCTATTTGTTAAAATCAAGTCTAGAACAGCTTCCCCCCTAGTAGCTTTTTCAACTTTCTGAAATAAAAAGTTGTCTGCAATGCAGTCCAGGAACTTATTGGATAGTCTGTGCCCCGCGGTGTTATTGTCCCAACATATATCTGGATAGTTGAAGTCCCCCATCACCACCAAATCTTGGGCTTTGGATGATTTTGTTAGTTGTTTGAAAAAAGCCTCATCCACCTCTTCCGCCTGATTAGGTGGCCTGTAGTAGACTCCCAGCACGACATCACCTGTGTTTTTTACCCCTTTTAGCCTAACCCAGAGACTCTCCACCCTTCCGTCTCCTATGTCCATCTCCACCTCAGTCCAAGTGTGTACATTCTTAATATATAAGGCAACACCTCCTCCCTTTTTCCCCTGTCTATCCTTCCTGAGCAAACTATACCCATCCACACCAACATTCCAGTCGTGTGTATTATCCCACCAAGTTTCAGTAATGCCAATAATGTCATAGTTGTATTTGTTTATTAGCACTTCCAGTTCTTCCTGCTTATTACCCATACTTCTTGCATTTGTATAAAGGCATCTAAGATACTGGTTTGATTTTGCCTCCCAGCTTTGCCCTGACCCTCCTTCCTTTCTGCCATTATAGCCCGTGCTCCCTCCTGCTTCCAACCCATCTCCCAGGTCTTGTTTCCCACTTTCCTGTGGGCTTTGCTCACCTGTCCCCGTCGAACCTAGTTTAAAGCCCTCCTTACCAGGTTAGCCAGTCTGTGCGCGAATAAGGCCTTTCCTCTCTTCGAAAGGTGAACGCCATCTGTTCCTAGCAGTCCTTCCTCAAGTAGCATCCCGTGGTCGAGGAAGCCAAAGCCCTCCTGGCGACACCATCTTCGCAGCCAGGCATTCACCTCCACAATGCATCTGTCTCTGCCCGGACCCCTACCTTCAACAGGAAGAATCGAAGAGAATACCACCTGCGCTCCAAACTCCTTAACCCGTACTCCCAGAGCCCTGTAGTCACTCTTGATCTGCTCAGCATCACACCTCGCAGTATCATTTGTGCCCACATGGATGAGTAGCATGGGATAGTAGTCAGAAGGCCGGATAATCCTCGACAATGCCTCTGTAACGTCTCGGATACGGGCCCCTGGCAGGCAGCATACCTCCCGGGATGAACGGTCAGGGCGACAGATGGGTGTCTCCGTCCCCCTCAGCAGAGAGTCTCCAACCACCACTACCCTACGTTTCTTATCAGTGGTGGCAGCAGACCTCCCAGCCTTAGGGGTACGAGGCTTCACCCCCTTAACTGTTGGGGGTGATTTCTTCTCTCCTGTATCTTTTAGCACAACAGGAGGGTTCGCAGCAGCGGTGGAGCACTGCCCGCTGCTAGAAGTAAGCAGCTGGCTGTGTCCACCCTGAGCCTCCTCCTCCACTGGTGTGTCAGGTACACCCTGAGGCATCTCCTCTTCCACTGCAGTGTCAGTAGTCCTGTCAACTGGGACAGCACCATCAGCTGTCTCCACATGGATACTGTCCAGGAATTGCTCATGGACATAGATGTTCCTCAGCCAGGCCACCTCCTCCTGTAGCTCTCGCACCTGCTGCCTGAGAGATTCCACCAGTAGGCACCTTTCACATTGGATGCCACCCCCAGCCTGGATATCAGTAAGTGGAAATTGCAAATTACAGTCTTTGCAAGCCCACACCAGAATCTGGGTAAAAGCATCCATGCTTTGGTGCTCTGTCTGGCTACAGGCACAGGTGGAGGAGACAGAAGCAGTGCTGGCACAGGTGTTACGGGTCCTCCTCACCATTTTAAGCCTCCCTCTGTCAAAGTCTCAAATTACTGTCTACAGCTCTCTGTCCGCTCCTCTTTGCTGTGAACAGAAAGGTTTACGATGTGGCTCAGGTTATGGGTTCTGGGGACCAATGGGTCACAGATGAGACCGACAAGGGACCCCCCCTCCCTTCCTACTCCCCTTCCAAACTCCCTTGCAAAACTCCCTGTTAGCAGCTCCTGTTCGATAAGCTGCCTGGTCGCTTGTGCGCAGCTTTATAAAGCCCTGGCCTGAGTGAATGCCCCGCCCACTGGTTAAGGCTCAGCCAATTACCAGAGGCTTCTAGCTTTCAAACCTTCCTAGTAGCTCCACCTCCAACTGCCAGCTACAGCACACGGTCCTTCAAACAAACAAACCAAACAGACAGACAAACACAAGCTCAGCACACAGCAAGTAACCCCCAAACACACACACAAACCCAAACACTGCAGACAGTCACTTACCCCACAGATGCTGTCTGTGCTCCTCCTTCACCTGGAGAACTCCCTTGCAAAACTCCCTGTTAGCAGCTCCTGTTCGCTAAGCTCCCTGGTCGCTTGTGCGCAGCTTTATAAAGCCCTGGCCTGAGTGAATGCCCCGCCCACTGGTTAAGGCTCAGCCAATTACCAGAGGCTTCTAGCTTTCAAACCTTCCTAGTAGCTCCACCTCCAACTGCCAGCTACAGCACACGGTCCTTCAAACAAACAAACCAAACAGACAGACAAACACAAGCTCAGCACACAGCAAGTAACCCCCAAACACACACACAAACCCAAACACTGCAGACAGTCACTTACCCCACAGATGCTGTCTGTGCTCCTCCTTCACCTGGAGAACTCCCTTGCAAAACTCCCTGTTAGCAGCTCCTGTTCGCTAAGCTCCCTGGTCGCTTGTGCGCAGCTTTATAAAGCCCTGGCCTGAGTGCTAAATTCAGATCTAGTGTGTGATTTCCACCCCCACCATTCACATATGTTCAGGTTTAGCACTTTCTAAAGTTAGAGGCAGTGTTAGGACTAGTTCTTACGTTGAGCACACAAGTGTTTCTATGGCTTTGACTTAGGACTAAGTGGCATTCATCAAGGCTCTGCTTCAAGCCTTGTTCCCTTTTAAAAATAAATCATAATACACTGAAAGCTTCCGTTATTTCCCTGTTTCTTGTTCTTAGAAGAACTCAAACTCCAGTTAGCTTGATTGTCCTTGGAACTAACGTTTCCAAATAACTCCAAGATATGTTTCTCTTTGGAATTTGGATTTCTTATTTTTCTTTCTTGTCATTAATATTTAGAAACTATGCAGATGTATGATTAATGCCTGTATATGACTTTAATATGACAAAACAGAACTAATCATACAATATGCATTGTTTTCATCTTACATAATTATCTCTTTATTGTTGTTAATCAAGATTTCATAAAGTGATACCCAATAAAAGGCATTAAGGTTTATGTCAGCAGATCCAAACCTGAAATCAGATCCATCTATACCATCGGGTGCTCATTAGGCCAATGGAAGAGAGCGCATTAGAGACACATACAAAATATTTTCCTTATTATTATTTGTATTACAGTAGCACCAAGAGGCCTCAATCGAAATTCAAGTTCCATTGTAATAGGAACTGAATACTTCATAGAAAGAGACACCCTCTACCCCAAGGAACTTACAGTCTAAATAGGCAAGACAGACAAATTGTTGGGACAGGAAAGAGAGGTTAAGTTACTTGCTGAGGTCACACAACAGGTCAGTGGTCATGGAAGCTAGGAACAGAAATGAGGTCTCCCAAGTTCTAACCCATTGCCCCAGAGACTGGACCACACTACCTCTCAAGAGGCACCAAAAGGAATAACCCCAAGAAGATGCTGAATTTCTCATGTTTTTATTCACAACATTTAGTCAGCAAAATTTGACATGAATTTTTCTAAGACTGGATATTTAAAAATAAAGAATTCAAGCTGTGTTGTCTATGAGGGAAATTCCACATGTGGCTCTGCCACAGGCTGTGAACTAGAACAGGTGGATTAGAGGTTTTTGTGACACCATGTCCCCCACAGCCCAGGGCACTGTAAAGGAAGTCCCACTACTCCAAGGATTTGCATGTGGGCAGGGAAAGAGAGGAATATCGAGTGAGAGCAGGGCTGGGGATCCAGATAGACTCCCTGTAGGGCTCAACCAGGAGACTACCAAAGAATGAGTGCAACCTAAGGCAGCATTGATTTTTTTGTCTTGGCCAAGACCTGCCCCTTCCCCGCAACCAACTCAAGAACTGTGGCTCAATGGGCAGCAACTTCTTGGTAGTGGGAGAGGGGCCCAGAAGTGCAGCACCCTGACCATTCTGTGGTGGATGTGAGGGCATGAATATGACCAAAGCAAGTTAGTTTTAAAACTTGAATGTCTATACAGCAAAACATTTTCCCAGATCCAATCCATATGCAGGAGAGGGCGCTGGGTGAGGTTTTTTTTGCAAAGGCTATTTTCATAAAGACCAAAAAAAACAAGAAAAAGAAATAAAAGGGCAAAACTTGACACGTGTTCCATGACAACCCTCCTGTCAGTGGCACCAGCTGACATGCCCATTGCCTCCATGACAAATGTCCACTGCAGGGGAGAGAAGAGAATCCGAATAACAATTTTCATCACCTCAGAAAGTCAAATCCAGTCCAAAGGTCAAGCATCATTTACACAGGAGGTTACTAGGGGTGGGACGATAAGTAAGCAAGTGTTGATGGCAACAGAAAGCAGCAAGGATGAAGAACAGTAAATTTGGTAGATGCCCCTCCCTAATTTAGTGTTTTGTAGCAGATACTGCTGCTTTTATGCATCATCCATATACTCGCAGGAGCAGGGGAAATAATAGGGCTTGAATGAGACAGCAGGGCTCAGAGAGGAGCAAAAGGCTTTCCAACAGCTTGAACGGGGCTTTAGGCTAGAGTAGCAGATAAGTAAAAATGATAATACCAAGCACTTATGTTCAGAACAGTCTACAGATATTAACTTTTTAATCCTCAAAGCCCGCTCTGAGGTAGATAAGCAAGTATTATTATCCTCTTGTTTACAGGAATTCTCAGGCAGCAAGGTTAAGTGACAAGCCCAAGGCTTCAGAGGAAGGTTTAGTGCTCAGGTATTCAAGAATCCCAGAGCTGTGCTCATTTCTTCAGGCCATGCTGCTATTCAGTGACCAGCAGGAAACAAGATGTGTCTTAGAAGAAACCACTGACTAAGCTATCAGCTGAGTACACTTCTGCAATGCTCTTGTTTCACAGATTTCACCAGCAGCGTTTGCCATCTGAGACTATTCTCCAGTTTGGCCAAAGAGAATTTGGAGACAAGGAAGCAAAGAAGACTTTACTACTCCTTTGTGCACCACACTCTTCCCCTTCCCTTGGATCCTGCAGACATAGAGCACCAGCCTGCTCACAGGTGTACATTAGAGCAACTTGATGGCCACATACCAGTGGTCCCAAGTGGTCAATTGCAATCAGAGATCAGCAAGGCACAGGGATGCTCCAGCCATGACCCTCGTGTTGGCTGCAGGAAGGAAGTAGTTTAGGAGACACTATACCAGCAATACACCATCCAAGGATTCCATTGCACCAAGGAAATCCTTAAGAAACCAAGCAAAACAGGTTTAGGGAAGCTTTGTGCTGCTGGAATGGCTCATAACAGTCCTGACATTCCAGTGAATCACAGCCTGAGTTAGTAATTATAATATAATAGTAACAACAACATGTACTGTGAAGTCCAGACCTATTGGTAAACAACTAATACATATCTTAAGTGTGTTTAGTTCCCACCCTGTTACTGTGCAGATAATGATTGGCTGTTTGCTAATATAGCTTAAAGATGAACTGCAAAGAAGAAATACAATTTGAGTTAGTATAGGTCAGGTTTGCTGCCAAATTTGACTAGGGTTTGGATTATAATTCCAACGGCACCAAAATCTCACAAGGTGTTCTTTGAGACATTAGCCCAAAATCTTGGCTCCACCATTTTGAAAAGTACGAGATTGGGGATTCTCGTGACATTCCCATCATCTTGTGTGGATCTCTCATTAGAATGGCTGTCCTTGAAGGTTTTGTATGCAAAGGAAACAGACTGTTCTGGGATCTGACCCACTTTCTGCTCCTCCCACCTCCTCCGCTCCCTCCCCAGCAAAAAAAAACAAAAAACAAAAAAAAAAGTTTGAATCTCAAATGATTAAGCTTCAATCTATAGTTAAAAGAGGCCCAGATGACATTCTGGGATGAAGAACCCAAAGAAATAAGAGTTTTCACAGGTGTATTTGAGTGGGTCTAATATGAATCTGCAACTGGGAAAGCACCATATTGTAAATATGAGTTTACATGGGGAAAGGGGTTATCACGGCTCAGAAGAGGCATTGGAGAGAGATTTTAGCTTCAGCTTGAGCAGGGCAGGAAGAGAAGGATTGTCTATACTGTGCCTTTTGCTTTACAGTCTGCCAGTTCCTATACTGACAGCATTTGATTATAAGAATATTTGCAGGAGGAGGAGCAGCTCTTTTCGTACATCGGGATTTTCAGCAGTACTTTAGACTTGGAAGGAAATATTTTCAGAGCAGTGAATAGGGGGCTAGATTTGCAACTCCCATGAACGGTAACATTTGTCAGTTAATCTACTGTACTCTGCGGCAGAATTTACCTTTTACCCTTTCAGTTTTACAGGGTTACTAAACAATTCAAATGTCAAATGATTATATTGTTACTGAGATACAATGAAAACGAAAGGATGTTTAACAAACCCATCAATAACAGGGACTGTGATTCTAATTTCCTGTACACTGTGTTATCTGCACCCTCTTAGGTAATGTCGTCCATTCTTCTGCAGACACAGGTTCACTCCCTGCAGTATATTCTCCAGTGTTTTGTCCGGTTTGGTTTTAAATGACTCAAGCTTCCATCATTTCCCGTCAGAGACAGTACCACTGTCTTAGGTCAGTATTAGGATATTTTCCTGATAATCAGAATATCGTAAACATCTATTTGCTTAAGTTCCATATAGTTAGTTAGTTAGTTAGTCCTCCCTTAAAAAAAAAATCTCCCTCTTTGGTGTTTACCCTTACCAAATAAAAAGCGACAAAGAGTCCTGTGGCACCTTATATACGAACAGACGTATTGGAGCATGAGCTTTCGTGGGTGAATACCGACTTCCTCACATGCATGTGGGGGAATTTTCCAGAGGCAGGTATAAATATGCAGGCAAGAATCAGTCTAGAGATAACAAGGTTACTTCAATCAGGGAGGATGAGGCCCTCTTCTACCAGTTAAGGTGTGAACACCAAGGGAGGAGAAACTGCTTTTGTAGTTGGCTAGCCATTCACAGTCTTTGTTTAATCCTGAGCTGATGGTATCAAATTTGCAAATGAACTGACTGTTCAGCAGTTTCTCTTTGGAGTCTGGTCCTAAAGTTTTTTTGCTGCAGGATGGCTACTTTAAATCTGCTATTGTGTATCCAGGGAGGCTGACGTGTAGGAGAACCTGTAGGAGAACACTGATTAAACTAACCTCATTATCTCTAGACTGATTCTTGCCTGCATATTTATACCTGCCTCCGGAAAATTCCCCCACATGCATCTGACGAAGTCGGTATTCACCCACGAAAGCTTATGCTCCAATATGTCTGTTAATCTATAAGATGCCACAGGACTCTTTGTTGCTTTATATGGATCCAGACTAACACGGCTACCCCTCTGATACTTATCAAATACTTACAGCTAATTATCATTTGGGTGCCCTTTGCATAGTAAAGGTCTCCTGTGAGCACTCGCCGTTCCCACACTGTGCCTCATGTTGTGCTATCCTAGGTGATGGGACTGCTAATTTGGGGCCATACTCTGTTATCTGCACATAGACCCCTGTAGGTGGTGGCATTGCTCCTACAATAACATGAGGAGGATGGGCAAGGGATTATGCCTCAGGAGTAGAGCTGTTCAAAACTCTTTACTTTCCATGTCATTTTGACATTTAGAAACCTGGTTTTCTTTCTGAATGGGAACAAAACGAAAATTATTTTTGAAAATTTCACACAAAATGGAAGTTCTATAAAGTTTTTCTTAAAAAAAAACCACCAAAATGTGGTGTTTCAAAACAAAATATGCTCCCTGACAAGCTCTGGTAGCTGCTGCCTGACGTTGATATGAATCCAGGCTGGTTTGTTTCCCCACTGCTATTCAGAAGCCAGGGTTTCTAGTCGCCACCATTCCAAGGCTGCCCAGATACATTGATTGCCCTTGGTCCCTGAGGAGCACTCTGAGAAGTCCACTGGCCTAGAAATCGGACAACACTAGGGATCCCCAGCCCTGAGGCCATCCACAAGATGCAAGTTCCAAAATCTGCCTAGTAGTTTTGGAACCCTGCCTGTGTTCTATCAGAAGACGCGTCAAATACATCATATTTCCACAAAACATTTTGCTTTTGACAGACTGGCATTTTCCAATGGGAAACAATTCCACTGGAAAATTTCTAACTAGCTCTACTCAGTAGGAGTGTTGTCCACTGAGGTTTCCTAATGGGCACTATCTACACCATCCATTAAGTGACACAGATCACACCACTCCCCACGCCCAGTTATCCAACCCAATGTGGACCAATGGGGAAAGGGCCTGGCCATGTCTCCCTACTCCCCTTTGCCCATTTCCAAGTTTCCCCAAGCAGACACTGCTCACAGGGGCTGCTATTTTGCTCTGCTCTCACATGAGATGTACAAGGGATGGGAGGTGAAGGACAGCCCTCCTTTTCATGCTGCCACAGAAGGTCCAATGACAATCACTTCCTTGGGTGTTTTGCTGCTATGCATCATGCAATATATAGCCACAAAATACAATGGATTTTTTATTAAACTTGAGGATGAGAAATCTTATAAATTATTAATTAACCTGTCATTCTTTCTATTCTGCACCCATAAAAGTATGCAAAAAATGGTGCATTTCCAGGTTTAACAAGCAATTTACAATTAATTATTGAAGCTTATTAAGCATAGCTTTGACGTAAATATTTTCTGCCTACCTTTCCTCTACAGCATTCACCAAAATTTGGCTTTCTGGGAGGAACTAATTGAATTTCATGGTTTACACATTACTTGCTCACTTTTTAATCCCTAGCTCTACTTTTCCCTTTACGGATCATCCCGGAAGAAAGCCACATCAGCTTTGTATTTGCATTATAAATAAGAGTTCTCTTTTTAGTTCTATCCACAGAAGTACATACTTGGTCTGATTCTCTCATTCTTCTTTACACTGGTTCAACTCCATTGAAAGCTAAAAAGATGCAAGAGTCTGAAAACTGATTCAAAAGATATTACGAGTGTTTGCAGGTGCTCAGATACTATAGTGATGAGAGGGAGACTGAGCACTAGATTACATAGACACTTGCAAGTTCCCAGGCAAACTGAGTTCCTTTTGAAAATTTGGCTCATTCTAGTTTATAGCACTGTTGTCAGTTAACTTTTCATTTTAATGTTTGCATAACTGCTCCTTTTCTATTATCCTTTATGTTTTTTTCTAGAACAGGAAACAAATTATCAATGAGGGAACAGTCTCTTACTGCAGACAAGACTTCTTCTGAACTGTTTCCATTTAAAAAAAACAATAGGTGAACTCTTGGCCCCAATGAAGTCAATGGGAGTATTATCACTGACTTCAATGGAGCTTAGATTTCACTCCAGATTTTTCCACACATAATACAAATGTTCATAATCACGCTAGTGCCTGTAGTGTCCATAGCAAACAAAATCTAAACTAAATGAGAATGAGGACAGGTGACATAGTACAGTACATCTAAACAAACACTTGTATATCCTGAAGTATTTGCAACTTGTGTATGCAAATTTGTTGTCAAAACAGCGAGGGAAAGCACAGCAATTGCTTTCCGAGTATTTAAACTAGAAATAATGCAAGAAGGAATGCCCTGGTCATATTTCTAGTTAACATATGTTTTTTCTCAAAGCATTTTATAGAAAGTCACACCAGGAGGCTGTTTAATCTTTACCACATTGTGTCCTACCAAAAATACCAAACCAATTTGCAAAATAACTGGAGACTTCCAGTGGCTTTCTCTTCCTCTGTTAACCACATCCAAAGGAGGGAATATCTACAAAAGGGCATCCAAATATTATGAAATAACTAAAAACCCAGGCAGTGGTGTTATAACTGTTTTGGTTCCAGGATATTAGAGTGACAAGGTGAGTTAGCTAATACCTTTTTTTGGACCATCTGTTGGTGAAAGAGACAAGCTTTAGAGCTTACACAGAGCTCTTCCCACTTGTCAATCTAGAGTTCATGTCATTAGACATCCTGGAGAACAAAATCTAAAGAGAAAAGACTTTAATTGTAGGAACTTTCAAGGGATATCAACTTGCCTCAGCTTTTCTGTAACTGCATCAGATAATTGTCCCGTGACAAAACAAAGGCTATCCAGTAAATAAAGTGACCCCATAACATAGTAGTCTGTAACATCAGCAGCAGTAACACAGTTCACTTGAACATGAATTATAAAGTACATAAATTTTAAGAGGTAAACTATCGGTACTAGCCAAACATATACTTTTTTACAGGGGCAGATTATAGCTACTCCTTTCCCAGGTGACCCTTCCCTACTGGAATAGCGACCAGTCTCAACTGCAGTTATTGAGCTTTGGGGAGCACAGAGACCATTCCCTCCATTCTTTTTACTTAGTCTCATCCTTGGAAACAGCTTAACTAATTTGGTTAATGTTTCCCGCCCTCTCTCACCCCTCCCCTCCAAATAAACCATGCATCCACCACACATTGAATGGAAAATTTTCAGCTCAAATGGTTACATTTTGGCAAAGTTATAAGCACCTGAAAACTGTATCTTATAATGGGAAGTATCTGGCAACCTTAATAATGGGTGGCACTACCAGCCCCGCCTATAATAAGACTGACTTAAATGCTGAACAGTCTTTGTATTGGCTCTTGTTCAGAATGGACTTCACCTAAAAGGCTATCGAAATAAACATATGGGGAAAAATAGAGGGGGAAAACGTTTTTTTCCACCAACTCTTTTCAGCTCCATTAATCTTATGAGTTACTTGTAACTACAGTAGACACAGCATTTTCAGACAAAAATGTGATTTTCAAGTTGACAGTGTCCTTTCAAAGCAGCAGAACTGGTTATCTTTGATAAGGACCCTATTCCCTTACTGATGTAGTTTTAATGTAACAGCCAATTTCCAACCTACTGGGCCATGACAGAGAAAAAAGATTGATCAACTTGAAGTTTTTTTTCCCTCTGCCGTGTGTTATAATAAACAATAACGTATGCAAGAAAAGAGCTGCTAAAATTGGGTCCTGTGTTACAAATTTGATTCTACAAGAATTGTTCTAAGGTTAATTTAAATACTGTGCTTGAAAAAAAACACATAATCCAATATATTTTATTTTTAATACTATGTTATAAATATATTCTGATACATTATGAAAGCTGCAAATAAAATATGCTTCAGTTTGCAGTTATAGCCTCAAACTAAATTAAAGCATCAAATTCAATTAATTAAAACCCAACTCATTGTTCTCACTGTCTGATCTGTTTGGGACAGGCAACAATGATTTTGCCTAATCTTGTGACTCAATATCAATTCCATTGCTGGAGAAAACCAAAGTATATGCCCTAAAAAGTGCTTGAGAGCAGCAGAAAGAAATGCCCCTTGAAATACCGTAAGAGCTCTCTAGAGCTAAGAAAATTTGAGACACAGCACAGGAAGTATTTTGGCTCAAGCTACCTTTCATTTACATGAGTCATTCCTGAAAGTTCATAGCAAGAACAGAGGGTTACAGTTAATAGGGTTTGTGGATGGATCTAGAATGGCGGGGGAGGAGAGAATATGTGAGAGATTTTGAACTTTGCATTTTTAGATGCTCTACAGATTTCCCTATTTCCTAGTGTGAAAAGTATACGAGAGCATAAAACTTTATCAAATATGGCCTTAGACACTAGTGTAAGGATCCATGTCTGGCTTAATCATGTTTATTACAAAGGAAGGCTGTGGTTGGAAAGGAGAGGTGTCATACCAATTGTTAAACTCTGATTGTCCAAAAAATATGTTACTGGTAGTCCTTTGTTACAGACGTTTGTGATAAATTTTCATTTGACTTTACTTTGTTTTGCCTTCAAAAGCACAGGATAAATAAAAACATAATATTACAATAATATTTAGTATCCTGAACATATAGCACTGTTATTATCCAGGTTCAAAAATAAATGTAGGTATGTAAATTTAAAGTGATTGTTCCCAGTTGCTTCACTCTCTGTTCCCCATATTCTCCCCAGAGTTCCCCACCCTCATTTCTTTCCCCTCAGCTTCCAGTTTCCCTCCTCACTGTCCCATACAGCATCCAATTGCTGAAGCAGCTCTCCTGTCCTACCTTCTGACATCAAAGACACTAGGCCTCACTGTAGATGCTTCTTTCCAGCCCTCTACTTCCTCTTGATCAACCCCCAGTGCATTCACATAACAAGAATTTGAGAGCATTGCATGGAAACTGAGCCACCTTCTGGGATCGATGCATGCTCTCTTTGGATACTGAGACCACCTGGGACACCTTTCATCTGAGATAGTCAGCACCATCTGCCCTGAATCATTCCATCATCCAAAGCGTACTTCAGAATCTAACATTCATTGCAACCAACCTGTCCAACTCCTGACCAGTATCCAACCTCCTATTACTGAGCAAGGTAATTGGGAAGCTCGCCAAGGTTACTTCAGCTCCACTTGGATGCTGCCAGTATTCTGGACCTCTCTGAATAAAGCTTCAGGCTAGGACATGGAGCAGAGATGATAGTGGAGGATCTTCTCTTTACCATGAACAGGAGCCATACAACATCACCCATATTTGCTGTGCCTTTCCACACAGCCTGTTCTTGGACAGCCATGGAATCCTGCCAGAGCTGACTCCAGGCACCAGCAAAATAAGCAGGTGCTTGGGGCAGCCAATGGAAAGGGGCGGCACTTCTGGGTGTTCAGCAGCAATTCGGCAGTGGGTCCTTCAGTCCCTCTTGGAGTGAAGGACCCGCCACCTAATTGCTGCCGAAGAACGAAGCAGCACGGTAGAGCTGCCACCGAAGTGCCGCCAATCGAGGCTCTCTCTTTTTTTTTTTTTCCTGCTTTGCCGCTTGGGGCAGCAAAAAAGCTGGAGCCAGCCCTGAATCCTGCTGTCCCATCTCAGATGGGATCACACTGAGATGGCTTTATTTGTTACGCCTGAGATGGCAGGTGATAGGCTCCTAAAACCCTATCACCTGTGCAGTCCCTCAGTGAAAACTCTCTCACCTATTCTTTTCAGTATCTGATATAAAACCATTGGGGATGTAGAACAGCATGGACTAAACTTTGAATAATATATCTATATATAGATGTACTTATAGATCAGACACAATTAAGAAGCCATCTCCTTGCCATACACAGGCCTAGCTGAGAACTGCAACAGGATGAACAGCAGCTCACTGAAACTAAATCCTAAGAAGACAGTGGTGATGATAGCAAGACAAAAGTTACCATGGGTACCTGCGCCACGTTAGTTAAGGCACTGCTCTGCACATACTGAATGTTTGCTTGGACTCTTCACTGCTTCTCGATAACCAGATAGCTAAGACTATGAAAAAAGCCCTTTTCTAAAACGCATCTGGTAAGCTGTTGTTTCTTAGTATCATAAGGTTACAAAAGACCACAAGGGTCATCTAGCCCAGTGGTTGTTAACCAGGGAGTACACATAGATCTTCCAAGGAGGTACATCGCCTCATCAAGATATTTGCCTAGTTTTACAACAGGCCACACAAAAAGCACTAGCAAAGTCAGTAGAAACTAAAATTTCATACAGACAATGACTTGTTTATACCACTCTAAAATGTAAGTACTATATTTATATTTCAATTTATTTATTTTATAATTAGAAAGTAAATATGAAAAAGTAATCAATTTTTCAATAATAATGTGCTGTGACACTTTTGTATTTTTGTGTCGGATTCTGTAAGCAAGTAGTTTTAAAGTGAGGTGAAATTTTGGGTATGCAAGACAAATCAGACTTCTGAAAGGGGTATAGTAGTCTAGATCAGTTGCTTTCAACCTTTCCAATCTAACCCACTAGCCAAGATGCACAATTTGTTCTGTCTAAACCACCCAAGACAGATGGTTATCCAGCCTCTTTTTGAATACCTCCAGTCAAGGAGATTCCACAACCTCCCTAGGCAGTCTGTTCTATTGTCCTTACAGTTAGGAAGCTTTCCCTTAGATTTAATCTAAACCTTCTACGCTATAGTTTGAAACCATTGCCTCATGTCCTGCCCTTTGCGGCAATCGAAAACAACTTTTCTCCATCTTTTTTATGGCAGCCTTTCAAGTATTTGAAGATCACTATCATGTCCCCCTTTGATCTCTTCCAAATTAAACATACCCAGTTCCTTCAGCCTTTGCTCATATGGCTGCATTCCAACCCTTTGGTCATTTTCATCGCTCACCTCTGGAGCCTTTCCAGTTTCTTTATATCCTATCCTTTCTCTACATTGGTGACCAAAAATGGACACAGCTCTCCAGCTGAGGCCTAACCAGCACCAAGTAGAGTGGTACTATCACCTGTCGTGATTTGCATGCTATGCCTCTGTAATGCAACCTAAAATTGCATTTGCTTTTTTTGCAGCAGCATCACATTGCTGACTCATGTTGAGGTTGTGATCTACTATAACTCCCAGATCCTTCTCAGCAGTGCTGCTGCCAAGCCAGTTCCCCCATTCTGTATTTGTGCATTTGGTTTCTCTTCCTTAAATGTAGCACCTTACATTTGTCTTTGCTGAATTTCATTTTGTTGTCTATAGCCCAGTTATCCAATTTATCAAGATCCTTCTGAATTGTAGCTCTATCTTCCCAAGCGTTGGCAACCCTGCCTCCAGTTGTGTCTCATCTGGAAATTTTATCAGTATGTTCTCTATTCCAACATCCAGGTCATTAATAAAGATCTTAAAACACTTCCACGTATTCATGACTTCTAGAGTTACAGTAATGACTCTGTTCCAAGATATGAAACCATCGAACTTATAAAAGCTCTAATGGGTGTTTAGCACAGCAGCCCATCTACTCAGCAATAAAAGCCACAGAGAACCCATCAACACACTGCTGCACTCTTCACAATCTCCCCAATAAATACTAGGTCAAATTTAAAGTTTCGGTCCTCATCTTCAAAGCCTACCATGGGACTGATCGCAGGGGAGCCAGGTTGGTCTACTAGATAGGGCACTGGACTGCTAGCTACAATACAGGTTCTCTGCTCTGTCACTGACATACTGTGTAACCTACATAAGTTACTTAACCTTCCCGTGCCTCCATTTCCCCTCCCACCCTCTATCTGTCTCACCTATTTTGATTGTAAAGCTTTCACGTCAAGGACTCTCTCTTACTTTGGGTTTGCACAGTGCCTAATACATGACTGATCATGACTGGGGCCCCTAAACACTACTGTCAGAAAATAAAACAACAAATAAAATAATGAGTTAGCTGAAGGGCCACCTCCATCTGCATGATCACAACCTCATATGACAGCTATATTTCACTAGAACAGGGGTCAGCAACCTTTCAGAAGTGGTGTGCCGAGTCTTCATTTATTCACTCTAATTTACGGTTTCACGTGCCAGTAATACATTTAAACATTTTTAGAAGGTCTCTTTCTATAAATCTATAATATATAACTAAACTATCGTTGTATGTAAAGTAAATAAGGTTTTAAAAATGTTTAAGAATCTTCATTTAAAATTAAATTAAAATGCAGAGCTCCCCAGACTGGTGGCCAGGACCTCGGCAGTGTGAGTGCCACTGAAAATCAGCTTGCATGCCACCTTTGGCACGCGTGCCATAGGTTGCCTACCCCTGCACTAGAATAATGGAACGGCCAATCTCACAGGTGAAACATATAGGAGACTGAGCTTTGTCAGCAACTAGACCATGAATCTAGAAATCGTGGAAGAGATCAGGGTAATACTGAACTTCAGCATCTTCAGAGCAAATGCAAAAAACTCACCTCTTCAACCTAAACTCCCTACTAGAAGTGGGTCAGTACAACACATGGCCACCTCTTTCAAGCTACCTTCTTGTTCTCTAGAATCTCAGCTTTCACTTTAAAAAACAAAAGTCTGCTCTTATGGTTATGCGGACATAACCTTGAAAACGTGAATGGAATGCACCTGATGCAGAGATGTCTAACTAAGTCTGCAGAGAACCTGAGACACTATCTCTAAAAGGTGTGAACTCCAAGCTTGTCACAGGGAGGTTATCAGATACTCAATGGTAATCCTTTACATGTCAACATAGTTAACTATTTCACTGTCAAAAGCATGTAAGAAAGGAGAAAGAGGACATGTTAGGTAAGTCTTCACAAATTATTGTGAATGACATCTCATTTTGGCTCCATAAATGATGGTATTTTCCCAACTCCACTCACCTCATTCATTTTTCTCCCCAGTCCAGAAGGAGGCAAGCCTAAGGAGCCTTATCTAAATCCCACTGAAGGGAAGCCAAGCACAGCCCGTGGGTACATTTGGACTCTAGTGAATGAGAGCCATACCCACTGAGCAAGTATAATCATACCTGAACACCTCGAGTCTACTGTGAGCAGTATCTCATTTTGGCAACCCACATGAGTAGAGGTTATTGTGTGGACAGAGCTTTGACGAATATCACTACCCTACTCTCCCGCCGCCCCCTGACATCAACCCCTGCTCCCCTTAACATCCAAATACAAAAATGTCCAGACACCATGGTTATAAGGTGCCAGACACCATGATTATAGGGTACCATGAAAAAGCCCAGCTTGATTGTGATAAACTGAATAGAGGGAGTGACTAAACTACCACTTCTCTATCTGGCCTTAAATGGAAGAGAAACTTTTAAAAGATTCATTTCTGTTTCAACACTTTGAATCCACTACTTTCAGATGAGTTTAAAAACATCAAAATGTTCAGATGTAATTTCTCCCATCATTAAATGTAAGTAATGTAAAACTAAAACAAAGAAACAAAAAGCTAGTGGGGTTTAATTGCTATTTTGTGTCTGAATTCTAACAAAACAACATGGAAAGACAGCATTAGAACTGAGACAACCAATTCTGAAATTGTGTGACTACAGGCACTGGAGTAAAATCCTTTTACACCATAAGTCTGTTCCCACCCTCCACGCTAAGCAATAAGATGTGATCTCAGCTTAGTGGCAATGAAGGAGTAACTTGGACACTGTGCAGGTTTACAGTATTTAGTAATACAGTAATACTAATATAACTTGATGAAGCAATGCCTGAACCTTTTTTGCTCTCTCAGGTAACTGCCCACTAATTTAGAAGGTATAAACTTATTAAACAATTCAGTTCCAAAGTTTTGTTTAGTTGAAAAGCCACTCAATTTCCCTCAGTTTCTAGAGCTGCTTTCAAAGAATCTAAGCAACTATATATTCCTCTTTAAACAAATAAGGTTAGCTACCCTTTTGCCATTCAAAATTCAACATTCACACAAAATTAATTTTTCCAAAAGTAATTCAAATAAAAGCTTTGCTGCTACCCTTTTCAGAGCCACAAGATTGAATAAGGCATCTGAATAAAATTGTGTATTACAGCCTTCTTTAATATTTAAGCATGACATTCATTGATTTGTTTCTTGTTTTCTGCAAACCTTGACAACATGATAAAATAAATCATAAGAAGAAAATATAGTGGTAACATCTTTTATGGACTTCACATAGTCATCAATCTCAAGCTGTGAGTGAATTATCAGTGCAGCAAAAAGATCTATGTTTTAAGAGCTCCAATAGCATACTAGCTAGAGGTTTTTCACAAGCAAACTCAAGGCGAGTGACTGATAAGCATCATTATTGTTTTCTGAGAGTCTAGTTTATAGTGTGTTGTGGAGGTGTTGGCATATATGTTTCAGAAGGAAAGGTTTGATCAATTCTAAGTAGACATCTACTAACATATAAAAAAATATAACAAGGGTTCCTGCTGAGCAGTATTAAAGTACCTATCACACCATGTCAGCATGACAGGCCCCATGTTGTGTTTTTGATTATATTTAATATAGAATTAACCTTTCCTAATGTAATATATTGTGTATGCAACATGGATCAAAAACTATCTATTTGGACAAAAAAAACTCAGCTCTTTTATTTAGCTTTTTAAGCAATATTTATTTATTTTTCAATGTATAGAACTTCCCATCACAAAATCTTCAGGGACTAAAAGTAACAAGAAGATCTAAGACCCAGAGTTCTTGTTGTTATCATACATTTGTGAACCAGTAGGACATACAGAATGCAAGCAATTGTAAACTGCTGAACAGCTATGTAACAACAAATGTGGGACACACAGCACTGGGGATATAGTCAACAATATTTTGTTGACAAGTGACTCCGAGAGATGGGAGTGAGAGGGAACTGAAAAACAGCAATCTTAAAACTAATGCTCACATTGAGTACTTTCTCTAACATTCAGCTTTAAGGATTCTCGGGGCAGTGAGGCAATGAGAAAGATGCATACCCAGAAAGTGGGGTTGTGCTTTCTATGGAATAATAAATAATAATAATAATAATAATAATTATAATGAGGGACGCTTTGGAAGAATCAAACACTATCAACACAAATGTGAAAAACAGAATTAATTTAACAGGCTAAGCCAGATCATTTGCAAGTAATGTCAAGTACTTCATAATGATAAGGTTATGTAAAGATATCATTGTATTACTGTGCAAAATGCCAGTCCTGGAAGTAACTCTTTCAACAGACTTACAAATGTTTTATATCTGGTAAATGGGCTAATGAAAGCTTTAGGTTTAGAAAGCAGTAGCCTAGGGATTGTACGAGTAAATATTAAGATGTTTTCTGACAAGCTGAATATATGTGGTTTCCCACAAAATCCCACAGTGCTTTGCACTCCATAAATATCACTCCTCTTCCCTCACAACTTTTACTACATGAAATATGATACCATGGTCCACTAAAACATAGCAGTACTTTCACTGGTCTTGAATCTAAGGCACACATTTATTTACATAGGTTGAACACTATTCATCACCCTCATAATTAATCCAAGTCAATTGTAAGAATATGAAGTATTTCCTTTACCATAGTACGTTGCATCAGGACATTTAGCAGAAATGATCACCACAATCCTTTCAGTTTAAAATGCTGAATGTTTAAAGGTTTTGTTCCTCTATCATTATTATAACCAATTAAATTTACTGGGCCAAATCCTACAATCCCTCAGGCAATTTTTTACTGAAATGTAAGAGACAGTTGCTTGGGTATGCTTTGCAAGATTTGGCCAAGTAAGTTCATTGTAAATTAATTGCACTCCAGTATCATTTTACTACTACTTTAGGACACAACTTTATATTCTTTACTCAGGCAAAACTATGGAGTAGAAGATTGGTCCATTGATTTCAAAATATTTTTTTCTGAGTAAAGACTTCAGGACTGGGCTATTATTTTGTATGTTCATATTTTGTTATATATCACTTTACAAACATTTCATGTGTTTATTAGTAAAGTTGTCTTACCAAGATGGCCTACCACACCAAGGCTGAAAAGCTTATCAGAGCTAGGACTGCCCAGTAATCAGATAAGATATCTCCAAGGAAATCCAAGTTCTACAGGATATATGATGGTAACTGAGCAGATGACACATTCTTCCTTTCAATTCAATATCGAACTAGTGCCCTTGTATGTTAGCAAAGAGGCACTGTGCTGCTGGAGGTGTTTTTCAGAGACATAAAAATGAGAACTAAACTACCTATGTTCATTAAACATGGTACTTTTCACAAGAACAGAGTTGTTAGCATTAATGTTCTGGCTTAAATCCATCTTTGGTAATTTATTCTGTCCTCTGACATTCTCCCTGTTGTCTCAGTTGGCTTTACTTTACTTCTTGTCCTAAACCCTTATACAGTGTTGCTGAGCAATGTTAAATGGATACTACATTTCATGTGAAAGGTACCAAGAGTTCAATGACGGGTGAAGAGATCCATACATACTATCTATAAAGCACCATGAGGTCATTCTGAGAAGTGCCAGGTAAACATGCATTATTAATTAATTATTATTAATCAGTTCTAAAATAATCCTATTTGTGTTTTCCCAGAACAGCAGAACTCACCCTAAATTATATACGGCCAATCCTGAAAAAGACTAGATGTTCTCAATTTCCATCACAGCTCACTGAGTTGAAAATACTCAGGCCCAGGTTCTTAATGATATTTAGGCACCACATTACCATTAATTTCAAATGGGAGTTGATGGTGTGAGCTTTAGTACTCTGAAGAAATCTTTGGAAACCTCACAGAATTAGGCCTATATTGCTCAATGTGTATAAAAGAAATAAATGAAAATAATAATTATCTATTTAACCAAAATATTTAGATGAATTAAAGTACTTGAGGTAGTGGAAAGCTGAGGAGACTAGTAATAGGATACACTGTCTTCCATATCCAAGTCATCATAAGTCCGCTAACCTGAAAGAAATCGTGACTGAAAGTCATTAACTTCCAGTTGCTATTTGGTGTCTGAAATGAAATTGAAATGCACTAATTGTCTTGGTCCACTTCTTGGGGATGGGTATCCACATCACAGACAAACTAAACTGTGCTTTACTGATAAAGATGGTCCTCCTAGAAATAGCTGAGGAGCTGTGTGAGAGACGATAGTAGAATAGATCTATTTGGGGGCTGTTTCCAAGGCTGTCAGTTTGGCACCTTCAATTAGCACCAAATTCACTTTAAAATGAAAAGGTTATTGAATTAATTACAAAAGACTGAGATACTCTTAAAGAGAAAATGAGAACAATATTACAATTTGTTTCCAAATAAGAACAGAATCATGGAAACTGCTGTCTGTAAGGAACTTTTATGCCTTGCAGGAATATCTATTCAGTGCATTTGATTCTGAAGATAGCCTGTAAAAAACAGCATCCAATTAGCAAAACCAAACTAATTTTATACTGAATAAATAAATAACCATATGTTATTTATTTATTCAGTATAAATAATACACTGTTATAGTAGGTCATTTTGGAAAATAAAGTCTTTCACAAGTGGAGTTATTTCTACAGGAAAGCATCTTTTAGATTCCTTTATGTGAATGGTACAAGCAGTTTTTTCTTTGTGAATATTAATATATGAAACTTGAAAAGAGACATGCACTCCAGTCAACTCAAGCTCATAAAAGAAAATCTATAATATAGCATCAATATTCACTTAATAAAGAGCGCAGTTTACATTAGTCTACCGTTCTTTTGTTTGCCAGTGTTTTTAAATCATATGGAAGAGTTGGTGCAGCCACATCTATGACTTGTCAGTCATTTAATTAACCAAAGAAAAGCTTGCTATTCATTTTTTTCTGTATATGTTAATGCTAAAAACTAATAGAAAACAGCTAGTAAATTGTCCCCTGCATATATTGGACACAGCAACAATTACTCTGGCAGAGAAGATATAATAAAAGAGGAAATTTTAATAGTATCCTTATTCCATTTATTCTCATGGGCTTCTGTTTCAAGGTACTGTAGAAATTAACAATTATTTTTTTCATTGTTTTTGATGATCTTTTTCTATTATGATCCTACCTGACTTAAAATAAAATATAATTTAAACTATCTTTTTTTTTCATTCAATTCTATGGTGTCTTGAGATTTACTTTCTGGTTATAGGAAGATCCTGCGAAGATTCAAAAAAATAAGCAGGAGCCTTTTCTTCCTGCTATTCAGACAGCAGGTTAAGACTGTGTCAGTTATTAGTACAATCGAGATATCTCGACAAACCAAGAACTTTCACATAATAAAATAATTTACTCTTCTAGTGATCATTTTATTGACAAATATGTCATTCCCATATTTTCCGAATGTCTGTCATGTGATAGGTCTAAATACTCACTTTTGCTCCACTATATAAAGCAATTAACTGACTTTATACAGCGAATTGTCAAAGGATTTCCTCAGAATGCTTGGGGAAATCTAACAAACAGAACTATTCTCTGACTTATTGACATGCTACTATGTTGAAAAAAGTAGGATATCAAACAGCTTTAGTTGGAAAACTGGGATCTGACTATAAGTGTTGGGAGCAGGAGACCCGCGTCTCGATTAAAATACATGGTGCAGCTTTATTTGCAGGAAGAGTAAGTGCTATATATTGATAGGAGGAAGTAAGATGCAGTAAAGTACACTTATAGCACAACTTTTATATTTACATTACATGTTTCTAAGTAGTTCAGCCTACAGGTTTATTTGAAGTGGATCCAAGTTCAGGTCCTAAGCTCAGTCCATTGCTATGGCAGGGCTAAGAATACTGCAGAAGTATTCTGGGGCCTTTTCATCTATAGCACCGACCTTACATTTTTCTCTTTCAAAGGATGCTGAAAGACTGACAGTAAGAGGACCACCAGAACACAGGTGATTTCCAAAGGCTGAGTTAAAACAGAGAGACTGAGAATTTGGACTAGATGGATTCCCCACTATTAGGATTTCCGCACTAAATTCAGCTTTTTAAAAAAGCCATGGGGTGAAATCCTTGCCCAGTGAAGTCAATGGGAGTTTAACCACTGACTTCACTGTGGCCAGGATTTCACCCATGCTCTACATAGTAAAATATCAGCTGAGAGTAAAATAACCCACATAGCTATGAAGGTAGCTTAAGTAGTTTAGTTTGTACTATAAAGCACGCAAAGGAGTCCACAAATGCTGGCTGGAAACTAGCTGGAAGATATGACTAGTATCCCCAAACTGATGAAAAATATAGTGGTAATCTGAAAATATACCAACTATTATTTCTTGACCATTCAACACCCTTGTCAGAAAATAAAGGAGAAATTCTATAAATGAGAGCAAGATAAGACGTTGTGATAAGGCAGATGTTTATTAAGTGATGCATGGAATGCCCTTCCTGAACCAAAGCTTAAAGCCATCTCTTGACCTCCTTCATTCTGCTAGGATGCCATTGTTAAACTGCAACTGAAAGTGGCTAGGTAGCAAATCAGTAACAACCTCTGATGCTTACCTTTATATGTTATAATTACTTTGAATTTTTAAAAAGGATTTGAAATCATGGAGCTGAGCACTCAGTTGGCCTGTGTAAATGCAAATTCTAATTACTCCTTGCCCTCTCGCATTCATTCCTATAGATTGTTACACCAACTTGTTGTGTCTTGTCTTAGATTGTAAGCTTTCTGGAGCCAAGACTGCTTTTATTACTCTATTTATATTATGCCTAGCACAACAGGAACCTAAACCTAAATGGGGCCTCTAGGCACTAGTGCAATACAAATAAATAATTAATAATAAATTAGTAGGGGGAAAAGGAGGAAAATATCCAAATAGTTTGTATGTCTTCATTTATCTTTTATCTTTCCAGTGATACATATTTGTATTTGATAGAAGTCTGGTGGCATCCTTAATATATCTTTAATATTCTGGTTATGTAAGGAATCATTGATGAACAAGTTTAAGCAGTGTGCAAACAAGGTTACCTGCTGAGGAGAGTTAAAGTAACTATCCTACCATGGCAACTTGACAGGCATCATGTTGTGTTTCGGATAATATTTAGTAATACAAAATTTACTTTTCGTAATGTAATAGAGTATGCAACATAGACAGAAATATTTATGTAGACTAAAACCTTTCAATTTGTATTTAGATTTACTAATCAGAAAATACAATATGATCAAAATATCTAACTCTTTTCATGCATTTGTAGGACAGAACTGTCTCAAGACTTAATCCAGAAGGCTGCCATGCAGGGCCAGCTCTAGGTTTTTTGCCACTCCAAGCAAAACAATTTTTGGCTGCCCCCCGTCCCAGCCCTGGGCTACCCCCAGTATCCCCCTGCCGCCCCAGCACTGGGCTTCCCCCTTTCCCCCCCATCAGTGCCCTCCCCCCACCCGCTGCCACCCCAGCCCTGAGCTCCCCCTTCCCCCCTCCACCAGTGCCCCCCACTCACACCTCCTGCCCCCCCAGCCCTGGGCTCTCCCCCCCAACCTGCACCCTCCTTCCACCGCAGCCCTGGGTCACTGGTAAATCACTCCCAGGGTGGGTCATTCAGTAGGAATTTTGGATGTGCACAGAACACAGACAGGATTGGTCCCCATATGGTTACAGAGCTGCAGTAAAGTGGAACAATTTTCAGCTTGTGTGACTGGAGGATATCTGGACGCATATTATAAGACTCCATAAATGAGGAATAAGTTGAGGTGCCTTTATTACTCTTTTGTTCCACTCTTTCTTTCTATGGGGAATTTGCCAATGCAATATCACTGTCTTCCTTTTAAACAAACAAACAAAAAGGCAATGGCTGTTGAAAATACCAATTCCAGTCCTAAAAACCACTGGGAAGCATTTCTTGCTCAATTTTATCCTACTTTTTCTATAGCAAGTTACAGTGGATCAGTATATTTGATTTGGGAGAAATGAAGTAACAGCTGTCCAAACTGAGCTTAAGCGCTCCTGAATTTTGAGGTGTTCAAATCTGGAAGGCAGGTGCTGGGTGTGTGTGTGTGGGGAGGGGCTGTGCGCTGCGTGGGGGAGCACGACAGCATATGTGGAGCTACGCGGAGCCTGACACATTGGTCTGAATGGCACAGTAAGGGGGCTGGTGAAGGGGTAGGGAGTTCTGGTGGGGGGGCAGTCAAGGGACAGGGAGCAGGGGGGGTTGGATGCGGCAGAGGTTCGGGGGGGCAGTCAGGGGGCAGGCAGCGGTTGGATAGGCATGGGAGTCCCAAGGGTTTGTCATGGGACAGGTAGGGGGTGAGGTCCTGGGGGGCAGTTAGGGGCAGGGGTTCCAGGAGGAGGCAATCACAGGACAAGAAGAAGGGAGGCTTAGGTAGGCGGTGGGATCCCAAGGGGCAGTTAGGGGCAGGGGTCCCGGGAGGGGGTGATCAGGGGACAGGATGTGGGGTAGGGGGTTGGATGGGTTGGGGTTTCTGTGGGGGGCACTTGGAGCGAGTGGATGGCGACAGGGTGGGGCTTCCCTCCCCCTGGAGTGTCCTGTTCTCTGAATGCTAAAATATAGTTTCCCTACGATTCACAATACAACGCTCCACACGCAGCACACTGCCACATGGAGGTCCCCCTCCTTCCTTTCCAGTTGGTACTGGCCAAGGGAATGCTGGGAAATGTAGTTCTTTCCCTGCTCCAGGGCTGGCTCTATAGGCACGGAGCTAACCAAGGAACTACAGCTCCCAGAGCCCTCTGTTGGTTCTCAAGCTCCCATGCCGCTCCTGCAAATGGGCTGCCCCAAGCAGGTGCTTGCTTTGCTGGTGCCTAGAGCCGCGCCTGCTGCCATATAATAGGCAGCAAAGTATAGAGGTGGATTGAGAAAATCATTTTTTGTCTAACAACCACTAACTGAAAGTAGGCATTCTGCACTTGGCTAGTCAGGAACTCTGGCCCACAACTCACTCTACTACACTAAATTCAGGGTTGCAATTCTTGTGATTTTATCATGGGTCTTGCAATAGGTGGTATTTTTTTAAAGTCCTAACTCCTAGAGTCATGCGAATACCTGTTAATCTTGGCTTTCCAATAAAAAAAAGAAAAGGAAGTATAACAGGGTGGCTTGCCCTGTAAAGGCTGGAGGGCCTGGGGCTAGCCAACACTGATTATTGAAACAGGCACCCGGGTGACTCCTCTATAAAGAGCAGCTACAAGCAACAGTAAGGGGTACTCATACAGAGCACAGATTGCTAGGACTCTGGGAGGGAGTTTGGGTGTGGGAGGGGGTTCAGGGTGCAGGCTCTAGGTGGCCCCAACCTCAGGTGGCCCCAGCATTTCCTGGGGATGGAGGAAGTCCGCGCAGCTCCAGGGAAGGGGTGGCATGTCCCTCCAACTTCCAGGTGGAGGAGCAGCTGTGGGGGGGGTTCCGCATGCTGCCCCCACCTGCAGGCACTGCCCCAAGCACTGGCTCTGCACCTCATATTGGACAGGAACTGGTCCGTGGCCAATGGGAGCTGTGGGGGCGGCATCTATGGGAAGGGGTAGCGTGCGAAGCCCTCCTGGCTGCCCCTCCGCCTAGGAGTCAGAGGTATATGCTGCCACTTCCGGGAACCACATGGAGCCAGGCACAGAGCCTGACTGCCCCACTGCAGCCAATTGGACTTTTAGCAGCTCGGTTAGCTGTGCTGACCGGCGCTGCCAGGGTCCCTTTTCAACAGGGCATTCTGGTCAAAAGCTGGACGCTAGCAGTGGATATTGACCCATATCATGTCAGGAGTCTAACCTTTTGTAACCCAAACCCAGGTCATGTGACTGAGACCGGGAAGTAAAGATTAAGCAGTAAGATACTGATTCCTGGGCATAGCTGAGGAGGATTGGGGACAGTGAGAGGTGAGTTGCATCTCCTCAACCTCAGGCTGGTTCTGCATAAGCACTCTAATCACATCCGCACATTGACAACACCGCTTGCCATTAATATTCTAGCAAACAAGCTCACTGACTGGAATGTTCCCAAACAGGGAATTTTATGCTGATACCCGAGAACCTATGGAAACTGAATTTTGAATGTGTAGCTACAAATATTAATACCAAAAATCAGATTTCAAGAGCATTATTATCCAATCAGTAGATAAACATATTTGGTGACTAGGTTTCCAATCACAGCTATTCGAATATCTGAAATTTACTGCTCACAAAGTATCTGTAGGCCAAGGATTATTCACAAAACTTTGGTGAAAATGTTTCAGATAAATACTTTTGAGAAAATCAGTGTGTTTATGGACCATTCATTGACAGGGGGAAAAAAGGGCCAAGTTCATCAAATAAGTTATATAGGCCAGAGGGGAGTTAACTGAAAGCTTGTGAGATGTACACTGATTGAAAGCACTTGAATCTGAACTAATATGTCCACAGGTAAAGCAATAACACAGGCAATTCAAACTTTTGAATGTAGCCCTGCTTCAGTTGTGTGCTTTAGCCCTTCTGTAGGGGTATCAAAGCTAGTTATGAGAATATCATTTAGTATCCATGCCTATTGAATCCTTGGCCTCTCTGCCATCCAATACGTCTGATTTTTTTAGTGCAGAAGAAATGACAGTGACTGCCTTTTTTGTTGTTGTTAATAGTATGAATGGTTTCCTCAGGTTGTCAGGCAGCAATGACAGTCTGCTGTTCCTTTGGGGCAGGTTATTGTGATAGATAATACCCTAGTACCACTGGCCAAAGCAGAAACCACAGCAGTGGAGATGGTAGCATGCTCCCTTAACTCAAGCTTAGTTGATAAATCAGGAGAACCAGTACTGCTGGATAGTCCTAGGAGTGGCTTTGGCCATTAACGCTCTCTCTTTTAGTGTTAAAAACTTTTTTTATTGCAGAATGTCTAAATATACCAGCAAAAACAGAAATCAGCAGTTGCTGACAAAAGTCATGATTTCCTTTAGTTCCTCCTTTATTTTTTAAAATTAAGTTCCTGCCACCTTTGCTAGTGGCTTGAAGGTAAGACTGATTTATGAGCATCTGAAAATTTCTCAGTTATCTTTACACTTTCTGTAGATGTGCATGCCTCTGTTTCTTTTGTTTTCCTGTCTCTCCCACAATAATGCATGCACCACTGCTTACTAAGGGCTCCATGCTAAAAAGCACACTGTAGTTCTAGGGTCTGATGCATTGCCCACTTAGTTGCAACTAACTTGGCTGAACAATGAGCTGAGTCTACAAAATAGCTTCAAATTAACCCTGGGGAAAGCAAAGATTTGGGAGTGAACCTAGGAGAGCGATAAGCTTCTATGAAGTTGTTGAACTGTGGAGGAATGGAGCTCCTGAGCAAGCAAGCTCCATCCCAAGCTCCACTCCTCTTGTTTCTCTAGCCACTGCCACAGTCGAGTCAGCTCTGGCTCCCTGCAGCCTCTCCGTTCTGTGTGGTTTTAGTAACTCCATTAAGCATAAGGCTGGGTTGCCCCAATGCTGTGGGGTTAGAGGACTGAACACTGACAGATTCTACAGGGAGCAAGGGTAAGGTGCTTGTCAGGGGCGGCTCTAGGTATTTTGCCGTCCCAAGCACGGCAGGAAGGCTGACTTCGACGGCTTGCCTGCGGGAGGTCTCCGGCCCCACGAATTCAGCGGCATGCCTGCAGGTGGTCCGCCGAAGCTGCGGGACCAGAGGACCCTCTGCAGTCATGCCGCCGAAGGCAACCTGCCTGCTGCCCTCGCAGTGACTGGCAGAGCGCCCCCTGTGGCTTGCCGCCCCAGGCACGCGCTTGACGTGCTGGTGCCTGTACAGCAGATTGACCCCCTGTTCAGATGGCGCTTAGGCATTCCACCACCCAGGTGCCTTCCTGACTGTGGATCTCTGAATATACATAACCTCATAAGGCACACAGGAGGGAGGTTTATCCAGAGAGGTGCTGGAGAAAGCAGGTTCAAATAGCTGGGGAAGGAAGGCAACCAGAAAGTAGGAAACTTAGGTGCATGAGCCAGTCCTGCAGACCAGGGGGTTGGTCTGCTGTACAGGCTCCTTACCTTTACTTCCTGTAGAATTTTAGTCCGTGTTCACTCCCCAACACCACAGCCTTGGGGCAACCCAGCCTGCCTTATGCTCAGCGGAACTACTAAAACCAAACAGAGCAGAGGGGCTGCAGGGAGCCAGAACTGACTTGACTGTGGCACTGGCTAGAGAAACAAAAGGTTGCAGTTAAGGGTGGATGGTCAGGGATCTTTGGTGAAAGAAAGCAGTATTGTGTAGACTGGGTAGTCTGGGCCAGGAACTGTATTTCTGGTAGACATGTACAATGCCTAGCACAATGGGGTACTGATATCTGATCAGGGCCTTGAAGCACTATAAATATACATTATAGTGTTTTCTAACCAATTCATCCCCTTCATCGCAGGTATGTGGAATTTGCAGTTGCTTGAGGTATTAGCAATTTTTTGCCAGCCTGCACAGCAGAGTCCTGGCAAGTGAAGCTCTCTTAAAGATGTGTTTATAAACTTCCATTTAAAAAAAAAATAGAAAATGTCATTAGAAGTGGAAATTATGTTAGTTGGCATTTACTAACATTTGACTGTACAAGTTTAGGTTGCACACCCATCTTAATTGTCTCTTTATGCATAAGTCAGTTATATGATCATACACAATTCCTCGAATACCATATCACACACCATTTGTTCTACAACCTTACATGTCTATACGTGTGTAGCATCTCGCATATTGTACTACCGATGAAATACAAAGGGTAATATTTAAATTGTTCTGGCATACGTAAGCAGTGATGGTCCAGTACATTCAGGCAACTTTGTGATGCTACTGCAAAGCTGGCAGAGCTGACCAGTGGAGGATTTCTTCTATGTAACAGAATGTTAAGGTTACCTATAGCCATAGTAGTGGCTTCTATGTAAGGTTCTGCTCAGCTAAGTGAGGGTGGGAGGATCAGACTCAAAACTAAGAAAAATAGAGTGATTGTATGGGCTATGGGGACACAGATAGTACTAGAAAGAAGACAGCAATGGTATGCTATATAAAACAAACATGCTTGTATTTTTGAGAGATACTAAACTGGAAAACCCGATACCCTTGTGAAGTGCTTGAAGTGCACTGGGATGCAGACCTTGGAAACAACATTTCTAACTAGTCAGGCAGATCACTGAAGGGTGCACATTTTTAGTACTGCCTAGGGAGACCAGCCAATCAGAGGGGGCTTTCCCCACTCCATCGGAAAGAGAAGCCAATCAGAGCTTCTGCAGGAAGTAGGCAACTCTCTTCAGTTCAGGAGCAGATATTCACATAGAGGAGGAGGATGCAGAACGATCCTGGCAGCTCTGCTCCCTCCTCTCCTGTGAGTAACATAACAGCTCCTCTGCAACACTGAATCTTGGAAGGGGGAAAAGGGGACCCTGCCTGGGAGAAGGGAGTTAAGAAGTCCAGGAGCTGCAGAAGTGAGCCTGAGGGGCAGAACTGATAGGAAGATGGTAGGGACAGGTTTGTTTTGGGGGTTGAGGGAACAGAATAATTGCTGGACAGAAGCACAGGCGGAAATGGGGTGATGATAGATGTTGCCCTCAACGCACACAGCAATGCATTTGTGCTATATGACCAAGGTCTCACAACACCACTTTTTTTGAAATTAGATACTTTCCTACTGGTGAAATGGAAGTGTAAAGAAGAAAGGGACAGGTCATCATAATGACCTTATCATAAAATTAGAAGTAATGCCCATCTTAAAAACACGAGAATAAATACCTTTGCTGTTAATGTAAATTGTTAGTGTCAGTGAACTGGAATCAGCTTTCCAAGTGCCTAGAACTTTAAAAAAAAATACCAACATACTCTCTCTTCATTTCTTGTTAAGATCACTGTGGTTTACTTTACTTTCAGTGTGGCTTAGGATGTTGTATGTAGTGTAATGGAAATGAAGTCCATGTCGATCTTTTGTAAGTAAGAATGAGAAAACAAAGGCAGTATTCTCCAGTTACTGCTAAAGTGTTCTATTTGCTGTGTGTTGTAGAAACAGGCACAAACACATCAAAAATAGCTGTCTATATTAACCAAATAACAATACTATTTTTCCATTGTCCTGAATAGAAGAAATTTGAACGATTTTTACTACTCAGTAACAAGAAAACAAATAAACTGAAAAGGATCCCAAACCCTAGATTACAAGAAATCCATAATGAGACTGATAAAACTGGTCAAAGCAATCAGTGCAGGTGAATGCTTCATTTCTCTATATAGCCTAACTGAGGTATTGCACTCCTAACCTTCAGTACATCTGTGGCTCTAGTCTGTCCCCCTCCAGAGCAGAGGGCCAATCATTCTGAATTGCTGGGTTTGTGATGTTATATCTATTAAGGAGAAAAGTGTGTTCAGAATACTTTGCAAAAGTATATTTTAAAAACCATAATCAATGGAATAGGGAATCTCTACAGTGTTACTGGCTTTAACAAACAAACATTTAGTCCTTTCCCCATGGGCACAAGAAGATTTGTACATAGGGCAAAGATTTAGATCATATCCCAAGGTTGGAATATGGTTGTCATATCTACAGTCAGATGTCCCCATTAATTTATCCCAACTTCAGATCATGAATCAGAGGGGTAGCCGTGTCATAACCTAAGTCATGCAGAACGCAATGCCATCCACAGCCTCAGAAACCACCCAGACATTATCATCAAAGAGGCTGATAAAGGAGGTGCTGTTATCATCATGAACAGGTCTGACTACCAAAAGGAGGTTGCCAGACAACTCTCCAACACCAAATTCTACAGGCCACTTCCCTCAGATCCCACTGAGGAATACACTAAGAAACTGCAACATCTACTCAGGACACTCCCTACACTAACACCGGAACAAATCAACATACCCTTAGAGCCCTGACCAGGGTTATTCTATCTACTAACCAAGATCCACAAACCCAGAAATCCTGGACGCCCCATCATCTCGGGCATTGGCACTCTCACTGAAGGACTGTCTGGATATGTGGACTCTCTACTCAGACCCTATGCCACCAGCACTCCCAGCTATCTCCGTGACACCACTGATTTCCTGAGGAAACTACAATGCATTGGTGATCTTCCAGAAAACACCATCCTAGCCACCATGGATGTAGAGCTCTCTACACGAACATCCCACACACAGATGGAATACAAGCTGTCAGGAACAGTATCCCTGATGATGCTACAGCACAACTGGCTGCTGAGCTCTGTGCCTTTATCCTCACACACAACTATTTCAAATTTGATGACAATATATATCTCCAGATCAGCGGCACAGCTATGGGCACCCGCATGGCCCCACAATATGCCAATATTTTTATGGCCGACCTGGAACAACGCTTCCTCAGCTCTCGTCCACTCATGCCCCTTCTCTACCTACGCTACATTGATGACATCTTCATCATCTGGACCCATGGGAAGGATTATCTGGAAAAATTCCACCATGATTTCAACAGCTTCCACCCCACCATCAACCTCAGCCTGGACCAATCTACATGGGAGGTCCACTTCCTAGACACCACGGTGCAAATAAGTGATGGTCACATTACCACCACCCTATACCGAAAACCTACCGACCGCTGTGCCTACCTTCATGCCTCCAGCTTCCATTCTGGGCACATCACACGATCCATTGTCTACAGCCAAGCACTGAGGTACAACCGCATCTGCTCTAACCCCTCAGACAGAGACCAACACCTACAAAATCTCCACCAAGCATTCTCAAAACTACAATACCCGCATGAGGAAATAAGGAAACAGATCAACAGAGTCAGACATGTACCCAGAAGCCTCCTGCTGCAAGACAAACCCAAGAAAGAAACCAACAGGACTCCACTGGCCATCACATACAGTCCCCAGCTAAAACCTCTCCAATGCATCATCAGGGACCTACAACCCATCCTGGACAATGATCCCACACTTTCACAGGTCTTGGGTGGCAGGCCAGTCCTCGCCCACAGGCAACCTGAAACATATTCTCACCAGTAACTGCACACCGCACCATAGTAACTCTAGCTCAGGAACCAATCCATGCAACAAACCTCAATGCCAACTCTGCCCACATATCTACACCAGCGACACCATCACAGGAGCCACACCATCACCGGTTCATTCACCTGCTCGTCCACCAATGTAATATATGCCATCATATGCCAGCAATGCCCCTCTGCTATGTACATCGGCCAAGCTGGACAGTCACTACGGAAAAGGATAAACGGACACAAATCAGATATTAGGAATGGTAATATACAAAAGCCTGTAGGAGAACACTTCAACCTCCCTGGCCACACTATAGCAGACCTTAAGGTGGCCATCCTGCAGCAAATAAACTTCAGGACCAGACTTCAAAGAGAAACTGCTGAGCTTCAGTTCATCTGCAAATTTGACACCATCAGCTCAGGATTAAACAAAGACTGTGAATGGCTTGCCAATTACAGAACCAGTTTCTCCTCCCTTGGTTTTCACACCTCAACTGCTAGAACAGGGCCTCATCCTCCCTGATTGAACTACCTCATTATCTCTAGCTTGCCTGCATATATACCTGCCCCTGGAAATTTCCACTACATGCATCTGACGAAGTGGGTATTCACCCATGTAAGGTCATGCTCCAAAATGTCTGTTCGTCTATAAGGTGCCACAGGACTCTTTGCTGCTTTTTCAGATCATGAAAGGTATCAAGTTTCCTTCATGATCTTGGCATGATTCCAGTCATGACAAACCCTGAGAAAGGACTTGAGAGATCAGATAACAAAAAACAGATTCCCAGCTGGTGTAAATGTGTACTCCAGTTTACAATACCTAAGGATTTGGCCCACAATAAAGAGGTAGGGCAGAGACTGATTTATAGAAATGGATATCAAAGCTCCTAAAATTTTGGAGCTGTGAGAAAAAAATGGGAAAACAAGATACAGATATTGGATTCTATAGAGAAATTTCAGGGAATGGAAATTTTGGAGTGATATTTTTAAAGATGTCCAATCCAGCTAAATTACTTGCATAGAAAATTTCTGGACATTGTCACATGGGTACACAATTGCTAGAAATCCATATTATTCTATACATGTGCACATACATTTGTCATGAACATGCATATAGAATTTACATGCACAGAGTGGCAGAAATTGCATTTGTAAGTGATTGGGTGCACAAATTTGGGTGCTCACAAATGGAAGCCATATTTTGAAAATGTGTCCCTTGTTGCCTGAAGGGGAAAAAAAGTCTGCAGCAAGTTTAGAGTATATTGCCTTAGCTATATAGCTTAGAAGTATTATGGGCATTTGGGGTATAAAGTACTTGCTCATGGATCCAAATTATTTAAGGCAAATATTGACTACTCATTTCTTAAATGTTTTAATTATTTTGAATAATTTGATACTCAAGTAAATTAATGCTAAAGCATTTCTCGGTTTGTGCCAACTCAGTGCTTCCCAGTAGGAAGTTAGTCCATCTTCGCAAGCAAGCTTTCTTTCTCAGTAGGCAGTCCATTTCTGTAGAGTGCCATTAAGTTAATTTCAAAAAGAACCAGTAAAGGTATATGGAGCAGGCAGTAATAGCATGGAAAATATCCAAAATTACTAGACCCCAGCAACAGAACTTAGATGCCATTTTCATGCACTAATAATTTGTAGTTTACGTATTGAAGGCAACTATAAACTGACTACTTTCTTGGTTAAGGCATGCAGGTAATTGCAAATACATTGTTAGCTGCCTACCTTTCAATATCTGAGAACAGAGCCTTTTTTAAAAGATACTATTTAGGGATCATTATAAAAAAGCAATAGCAATATATATTTTAACAATACAGAGGTTCTGGATCACCAAGCTTATTTAATTTCCTTGTTATCCAAATGTCAAAAAATATATAGAGCAGGCTTTCAAGCTAGTTTCTATAACTGGATATTTTCAAGTGCTGTGTAACGTTGCAATCAGTTGAGGTGAATTACTGTCCTAAGAATGTATAATTTGTGTGTATATCTAAGGATATTCATTTTCACATGAAAAATTCCAAAACAGTAGAGTTCTACAAAAACATTTATTTTGATGCAGAATAAATCTATGGGCACAAAAATAGGTGCAAAACAACATTATTTACTTTTAAGAATAAGCTAAAAGAATCTCAAGTATTTGAACTTTGTGTAACGTGTGTCATGGAATTTCCTGCTGCTTCATAGATTTCCATGAGGAATTCTGTATTTTCACTTCTATTTCTTCCCTAACAGCTATTATTTGGATGGCTTTCATAAGAAACCCATTGCTGTAAATCCCTGGAGCAAACAGATCTCCTGTTTAAACTGAAGGCTTAAAAAAAGAAAATCTTTCACTATTCATGAAAAATATCAATATTCTGGCATTCAGAACAATTGTTATTGTTCAGCCTACTTGTGAAGATATCATGTAGGACAAAATAAATATTTTAGACCAGATCCTCAGCCGGATCAACTTCAATGACCAGTCAGGCCCTACGTTCACCACAATAGCTTTCAAATGTAAGGCAAACAAAAGAGGTTAATGAAAGAAAATCCTGACATATTTCTGACAGCCAAAGCTCTCATATTTTATATTTCTTTCATTATCCAGCTGATACTTCAGTAAGGGTCCCAGTATGTGCCTAAGGGTCCTAGGTGCTATGGTTATGCAAATAAATAAATAAAATAATAATGCCCAAATAAAAGGGCTTTTTGTAGAAGACATACATGAGTGAGACAGAAGAGGCATAGAATCCTCCCTCCTCCCCACTCCTATCCCATCATACAGACAGGGTGTCCAACACCCCGAGGGTGTTTTACTATGCCCTTACTATACTCACTTCTACACCGCCACTGGATTGGATAACGGACATGGACTGCTTGTGCTCCTTTCCTCTCTGTGAAAATTGTGGTGTGGATCTGCCTTGTTTGTGGAGCCACTGACTGAATCTTGCCATTCGCTTGGCCTATCCAGAACTACCCCCCCATTCTCCCAACAAGGGAGATACTCTGGAACCACATACAAACTCTTGTTGCACAATCTTTACAGATCACAGGCTCCTACACAATAGAAACAACATTTCCACTGGATATTAGGCCTTTCACTGCCGCAAGTTTTAGCCTTTTGTGATATAATTGGTACTACAATGTCTACAGCCAATATTAGTTAGTCACTTTTGTGCTCATTAACCAATACAGTTTCAAGGATCAGTTTTATTATGCCCTTTTTATGGCACAGTTTGAGAGACATCACAGGGAATCTGAATTTGAGGTACTCCCATCCTCCCTCCACACACATCCTCCTTCCCCTACCAAAGGTCTGTAGTTAGGAGAGGCAGTTGGTGTAAACAGGGTAGGCTACATCTTGTTGAACATGTACAAAATGGATTTGGGGATTAAAAATGTAAGGATTAAAAACAGAAGCACTAACTCATATCCCTTCCATAGGGATGCCCTGTAGGCAATAGAGGAAACATAGCAAGTACAACTAAAATTTGATTTAATGATTGCCACTAATAAAGGGGCAAGCCTATATGACGACAATTGGCAAAATGAATTGCTCATGGCACATTAGTAGTGCATTAGATAACAGGCATAGTAACTAAATTATGATTAAAACAACAATATAGTAAATATCATATATACTATACTACAATAATGCCTTTTTAAAAATCCTTTTGATACCTCCCCTAGCAATCATGTTTATTGTCTTATGCAGTTTTTTAAAATCAAATCCAATAAACATATTTCTTATTCCATAAAAGGTTTCTGATTGGTCTTTTTATTTTTTCAACTGGTAAATGAAAGAATGATGTCATACAGCAGCATTAAATAGTATTAAACAGACCATAACTAACATTAGCTGTATAAATTATATATAAGCTGACACTTTTATGCATTTTGTGAAGCATTGCTTCATGGGTTATGCAATCTTTTCCAAAACAAGTTCCAAAGAATAACATCACTGGTTATGTTTCATAGCTACAAATTGGTAACTAAATTAGCATTCATTTATTAAGTTTACTTCGAGAACTCTTCTCATTCAAATACCTCTAGTTTATAATTTATTTTTATCTGAGGCATAATTTTTCATGTCATGTTTTTGCCAAAGTCAATACAACTTGAGCCAAACTCTATTCCCGGTCCTGCATTTATACTCTCCTCCTCTTGGCTACTTACCTAGATGTGTCTTTTCTAGCTGGGAAAGTAAACAAATGAGTCTGGTTCATCAAAATAATCAGCACCAAAATTCACTATCAAGTTTATGACTCTACTCATGCACGAGAAAGGGTTTTGCATATAACTAAGGGAGGCAAGACCTTTTGTGAAAGAAAGTCTTCAGATTTCACTTTTGATGCAAAATAAAACTCTTCCTGAAAGTATCAGGATTGTAAGGTATCCACGTAACACATTTTTTACGTAAGTACATATAATCATGTGGAATGTCAACATTTGCACCTTATACATAAAAACAGACAAACCAAGAGATCCCTTGTACTCACAGGTAATGTTCAATATGAGCAGTATCAACAGTGATCCATTCCTGTATTAGTACAACACTACAGTCTAAGTAGGAATTTTCCATTTGTATCATGTTAGCCCGTCACAATAAAGAAGTTAATAGGAATACAGCAAAATGGATAGTCTAAAAACATCACTTAGCCTTTGCTATAAGGAAGAGAAGTTCAACATACTGTGCCAGTTTACATAGCCCATTCATTTTAAATAAATTGATCATTATTGTTTTGGATAATAATTCAGAAACTGATCCAAACTACTTTTAAAGGAACCTCTTTCATTACTCCTAAAATCAAAATGTAATGCAAAATAGCAAGTGCCTGTATGTGTTTAGTGGGGAACCAGGTAAAAGCAAGAATACAAAATGTATACATATGAGAGGTGCCATACACCTCTGGGGAGCAGAGTCTAGAGGAAAGGGGTCATTTTTAACCAACAAGAAGCTTACATAACAGGTCTTATAATAATTCAGTTTCTACATGCTCATAACTTTCCAGTCATCTTGGGCTAAACTTTGATTGACAAATTGTATTTTTCAAAATTGAAGCAAAATCTTTTTAGTCTATTGAATTATTGGAGAGTGAATCAAAACCATGTTTCCCATCATACAACAGACAAATAGAAATAATGTTGGCTGAACTATGTTTCCATCTAAGTATTTCTTATGTGCCCATAGCTCTGGTAGTTGTATGCTTTGAACTAAGCTAGAGCAAATAAGACTAATATGGGCTTGATGCAGAAATTACTGGCCTGTGTTATGCCAGAGGTAAGACTAGGTGATGAGAATTATTGATTCCTTTTTGCCTTAAAATACATGGAACATGGCTAAAGTTTCAAACTTCGCAAAGATACTTTTCATGGAGTGGTTGGTTGGTTGTGTGGCAGGGGGAAGAGTTAAAAAGTTAGAGCTATAAGCAATTGATTTTTTTTTATGCTCAGTAGCATACAAGGCATTTCACACAGCTTAATGAAACCATATTATGTTTGTAATGGAATGCACATTCTTTCCAACTGACCAGGGCAGAGAGAAGGGCTACTGCTCTGGTGGACAGTTTGCATGAGAGAGGTGGGGGTGTTGATGAAACAAAGCAACATTCTCCAGAACATAGTTAATGTCAGGAAAAGGAGATGTTAACAGGTTTAAAAAAGACCAAGGACTTCTGTGTTTTGTAAAATCTGTTCTACAAGACGAAGATTTTTATTTGAAAAAGTTAAGTTTCTTTCATTCCCTTTGCAAATATATAGCTGTCAATGTAAAGACAGCTACTGCCTTCTTAGGCTGGATGTGCAGAAAATTATCTCCAGCCAAACAATAGCAGCAATAATGGTTTGAATTAACAGTTCTACCACCTTATTTCCATAAATCAGGACTGAACTTCAAAACCTAATGAGCCCCTTTATTCTACATGCACTGGAAGGCTCCCCTGACCTGGGGGTGGAGGGAAGGAAAATGAAGATATTAAATATAAACCAACTGTTAATATGGCTTCAAGACAGTGAATTTTCAGAAGTAGGTACCTACATTTAGGATATGTGCTTACCTTTCTGTTGTTTGGTTTAGCTGCCACCTAACTATCCTTCTGACTTGGTTGGCTAATTTAGACCTGGAGGTAAATAAAAAAAAAAAAATCCACAAAAAAGAAAGCCCAACTTCTCCTCTCTGAGTTGTAAGGACAGTGCTCTCCAGTGGTCCCTCAGTTAAAGGGAAACAAAAGAAAGCTTCTTCAAATCCTCTAGCAGACGTTCAGACTCCAGGCCCCAAGAGAAGAAGCAAATATCTGATCCAGTCCTGCAAGCTCTTCTTGGTTTCTTTGCCCAGGACCTCTTCCCTTTACAAGCTCCTTTAGCCCCTTTCTAGAATCCCCTATTAGCAGTTCCAGAATAGAAAAATATCCCTTTCCAGAGTTTTCTTGCTGATCCCCCTCTTTTGGGCAGTTGCAGGAACACCTCTACAGTTCCTACCAAAGATTATGAAAGATCATTTCCCTCTATGTTTGTTTCTGAACTGACAGAAAGGGAGCTCTTATATATACAGCTTCCCTTCCCAGCATTCCTTGCTGTGAGGCCTACAGCTTCCATAGTCCCTCTGGACTACAAGATCTAGAAAGCTTTGGCTCTGGGCTGAACCCTGTAGCCTGCCTTAAAGGGCTAGCTCACCCTATTATAGCCTCCTGAATCTTTATCTAAAGAAATAGGCTGCTCACAAGTGGTGAGCGCTACAGCTGCCCAGAGAAAAGTCCATTTCATGGGGCCATCGCTATTTTGATGTTTGGTTTCATTTGGATTCAAAATAAAATCCTACAGTTTAAAAGTTCCTCACAAAAGGGAATAGGGCTCCATTTGAAAGTTTGGGGTTATAGTAGAATGCTGATTTAACACTTAACTATGGAACATTATCTCAACTACTGGTGGATTAAAGTATGAGAGTGGGCTAAAGTCTACATCTGACCCTGTATCTGAACAGATGTAATAAATTAGGGTTTCGGGATCCAGATCCAACTGTTTTGACTTGGTTCTTCCTCTGGTAAGAGATGAGTTGAGAGTTATAGTGGCAAACTCATGGAGTCAGACTTTAAGGCCATAAGGGACCGTCATGATCATCTAGTCCGACCTCCTGCATATTGCAGCCCAAAGAACCTCACCTCCCACTCCTGCAGGAGACACATAACCTTTTACTGTGTTACTGAAGTCCTCAAATCATGATGGATGTAAAGACGTCAAGTTACAGAGAATCTACCATTTACACTAGTTTAAAACTGCAATTGACCATGCCCCATGCTGCAGAGGAAGATGCAAAACCTCCAGCATCTCTGAAAATCTCATCTGAGGGAAAATTCCTTCTCAACCCCAAATATGGCAAGTTAGACCCTAAGCATGTGGGCAGCCAGACACCCAGCAAAGAATTCTCTATAACTCAGAGCCTTCCCCATTTAGTGTTCCATCACAGACTGTTGGAAACATTTGTTGCTAGCCATCGCAGATTGTCTACAGTGGCATTGTAGACAGTCCCATCATACCATCCCCTCCATAAACTTATCAAGCTCAGTCTTGAAGCCAGTTAGGGTTTTTTGCCCCCATTTCTCCAGTTGGAAGGCTGTTACAGAATGTCACTACTCTGATGGTTAAAACCCTTTGTCTAATTTCAAGCCTGAACTTGTTGATGGCCAGTTTATATCCATTTATTCTTGTGTCCATGTTGGTGCTTAACTTAAATAACTCTTCTCTCTCTTTCTGATATTTATAGAGAGCAATCATCTCTCTCCTTAGCCTCCTTTTGATTAGGCTAAACAGACAAGCTCTTTGAGTCACCTTTCATAAGGTAAGTTTTTACATTCCTCTGATCATCCTAGTAGCCCATTTCTGTACTTGTTCCAGTTTGAATTCATCTTTCTTATACATGGTAGACCAAAACCTGCACACAGTATTCCAGATGAGGTTTCATGCTTCGAAGGTTAAAAATTAAGAGGAAAATTTAAAAAAGCAGAAAGGCAATAGTTCAAAGTGTTTCCATTCAAATTCTCAAAAATAAACACTGAAGGTTTTACATAGGTTTAATTGTAGTTCTGCATGTAATTAACTATTTCATGCATACAAAATTAAATTTTCAATGGGCTCTTTTTCAGGGGGCAAAATTTATAACTGTATTTCATGCATGCAAAATTAATTCCAGGCACAAATATGAATGTGTGTGCTTCTAAGTGCTTGATTGTACTCACATCTGGGAATTTGCACTTGCAGCTTAACTTCAGAAGCAATTTTTACAAGGCAAATTGGGCCCAGAAAAAAAGGACACTGCAGTGTCAAAAATTTGGCCCACAATTCATATTAGGTTTGTGTAACGAGGTGTCCTGCCATCAAAGCAAATCTCCTCGTGGAGTAGAATGGCAATGCAACTGGTCTGCTTCAGCTTTCTCTCATGGTCTTCACCCCACTTCCTCTAAATGGGGGGAGGAAGTGGGAGGAAAGAGAGAGAGAGAGAGAGAGAGAGAGAGAGAGAGAGAGAGAACACACACAACCCCTTCTGGAGTAACAGAGGCTCTCATTCCAAATCCAACAGAAGACCAAGGCTGAAGAGTCTTCAGCCCAGCCAGGCTCTGAAGGGTTAAAATCCATGTGCATTTTATATAACAACCTGGTATATGGATTGTGCCAGCTCTTTTCCAGACCCAAAGTCCAGAGTATGGTCAAGGGACCAGAGGCCTAGCAAATAGTGATCAGCTAAGAGAAAGCCTTGCTTGCTAAGATAGGCCTGGTCAGCAAATTGCCAGGTGTTAGAGCTAAGAACTAAATAATTGTGTCTTTTTCAGAGTTGCAGATTGAACAAAGGATCCCTGTTTCTATTGTGTTTGTTTCTTATGTAGGGAGACATTCTTCCCACAGATCCAACCCTGAGTTTATGAAAAGTTGGCACATGTCAGTAAAAGATATGGCATCCTTCCACCTCCTTTCCAAGGTACCAATGCCTTGCCTTTAGACAAACAAAAAACAATCTTTATTGCCATATACTTTCACTGTTTCTTTGCTTTAACCCCTAGGAATGTATGTGTTGGACAATCAAAGGAGTTGCTCCATTCCTATGGACCCCAAATCAGAATTCAACATATATATTTTATACTAACAACATTTTATCAAAGTATTAATTAAATGTTAACTGGCTAACTTGAGACTATGGGCGGATACATTATGTAACATGTTAACCATTGGCTAATGTGCTTATCTCGTCTTGCTGCAAAAGCTATCCCAGGGTGTGGAACTGCCTACCCCGTCACTTTCCCCCACCCATGGAAAATCTATATATTCTTTTGTAATCAATTGATTGGCAGTGTCTCCGAGCCTAATAAGCAAGGTGACACTCCACCAGCGCTGTGTGTAATAAACTCCTATGCTTGACCTCTACACAGTGTGGATTTATGTCCTTCAGGCTTGATTTTCCTGGGCTTCAATCAAACCCACAATCCTGTCCTATCCTGTTCTCCTACCAAGGGATCCATGCAGCTCCTGGCCCCATGCAGGATTCTGGTCTCACAGAGAAACAGCCTGTTTTCCTTCCTGCCTGAGAGGACAGCTACTGGGCTTCCCTCCTTTTAAGTCCATATCCCAGGCCTAATGCTCTGCACAGGTTTAGTGTGCTCTTTAATCCCTTTGTCTCTGGTGTGCGGTTTACACACCCTGTCAAAGAGAAATTCAGTTCTGTGCGGAGTCCATCAGAAGGTCTATGGCACCACTTACGTACCATTTAAACTCTACTTTGATTTATATTTTAGCATATGTCGTGAGTGAGAACTAATCCCTAAAATGTGGCTTTAAATGGATCTAAGGAGTTCATAGACTTTCTGCTGGATCTCTGTATGTGTAATAATTCCCCCCTGGGATATGTATAATTTAGAGCATAATCCTGCACCCTCTGCCATTAATGGTAAATGTCGTCAACTAACTTCAGTAGTTGTAGGATCATACGTTTAGAAACCTAAAGTTGAATCCTGGCTCCACGGAAGTCAGTGACAAAACAGTTACTCGTCAATGGAGCCAAGATTTCACCCTTCATTTGAAAACTCTGCCCTTTAAGTCAGTCATGTCCCAGGCAAATGGGTTGTGTTTAGCAACCTGATAAAACAGATATAAAACTGCACAAAGTAGATTTTCCACATGTAAAATAATTATGGGATCTTTTAATCATAAATGTTGTGACATTTGTGCCCTTTATGCCTATTCAACAAAATCAATGGTAAGCAAACTCCATGGGAATCCTTGGGAGAAAGCCCCAGAGGAGTGGAGACTATGCTTTAGTATCTTTCTTCACCCCGCTACAGTACTACCTCTAATTAATCAGAACAAGAAAGAAAGGATAGCAGTGGCATATCCCCGAATTTATAAACTTGGGTTAATATTCCTGTCCAGGAATTCTGCCCTTTACTAACAAACTAAATGCTCCTACATGGTGCCTTGCCTGTTCACACTCATGCCCATCTGTTAAGATGGCTTTGTGCCTGCTCACAAGGTGGTTTGCCAATTTCATTAGGTCAGAGATGCCAAGCTAAGATAGCTTTAGATGGACAGCCTGACTAACACTGCCATGCTCATGTTTTCCAAAACAAGCCGTCTTCAAACTGATCTCATGCATTGAGTATTATGTGGCAAAATTAAACTACCTGAAGAATAGAGAAAGGAGATACACGGGTTTGGGAATATTTGTGTTTCAAAAAAGGTTTCTTAGAAACACATAATGCCAATTTGGGATACAGGGTATTAGAATATTTACCATAGGAACTCTGAAAGCAAACCTTCGGCAGCATATCAATAGTTGCATCCGGCAACTCTGAAGCAATAGTATTAGTCCAAGCTCTTCAGGGCAGAAAGAGAGAAAGACTTATTTGTTTATGAAGTACCTAGTACATGCTTTTGTTGCTAATTGATAAACTAATAGTTAATAGTACTAATAAGTAGATCATGTCATGAAGAAGAGAGTCATGGTGACCACACAAAAACAATCTGGTTTTATGAACCTATCAAGAATACCTGGGCCAAATTATGGTTTCATGTGAAAAACACAAAAAGCAGACACTTTTTCATAGTCCTTCACAAAATTCCATGTTACACGTTGATGTTGGGGTTTGATTCAAAGATGAACCTCAGAGTGGGAAGGGTGAACCTACTGGAGTATATAGTAATAAAAAAAAAAAAAAAAAACACACGTAGGTAAACCCACCTCCCTAACTGAAGGAGGGAGGACATCTCAGTCCTGGCACTTCCATCTCCCCATTGCAAGTCCGCGACAGATGGATCTGTGGTATTTATTTGAAATGAACCCAGGTAAACTGAAGCCACCAATATTTTATGTGACCATCCACAAGACTGAGACGGGCGGGGGGGGGGGGGAAGAGGGGAGGAAGGAAGTACTTTTACTTGGGGGAGGGATGGAGAAAAAATATATATAATTTTTGGTGTCACTAGAACACCCCAATATAGACAGGAGTGTTCAGTATTAGAATATATAAATAGCCCTGGCTGAGAGTATAACAATAGCTCCACTTCTGCTATCACAAAAGAAAGCCAATAAAGACATTTCGAGATCTCAGACAATAAATCACTGTCAGCATGCAAGGCCATGTTTTCTTGGTGTAAACAGCAAGTATAGTCTACTGATTCCGCCCCCAGCCCCTCCTGAAAAACATGTATTTTAATACTCTGAGAACTAGTAAAAAGGAGAATTTTCGGGCAAAGGAGCAGCAGGACATCAAACAAATAACTTTACATACCGTAGGTATCAATCTTTAAGGTGCCACAGGACTTTTTGTTGCTTTTTACATACCTTGGTCACTAATTTGAATCTAGGTTAGGAAAGTGGTGCCTGAAAGTTATTACCATTAAATGGCTTATTTAAAACCTGTTCATGGCTTTAGTGTAGTTCATATTGCATCACTACATCACAAAAACCACCACCACCACCACACTTGGTTCTAGCTCACAATTTAAGATGTCTCAGCAGAGGTGCCAGGGACTGAACAGGCTTGTGGAATAAACTATTCCAAGTGCTCTCACCAGTTCTGAGATGAAGTGAACTGTCAAGCAACTCTAAAGAGAGTGATACTGCAGTTTCCACAGCTGTAGTCTGTTGATAACTAGATAACTGCATCCTTTTGGTCTGTCACTCAAGTTCCTTCCAGAAGTAGTTAAATCACAGACAAATGAAGGACAACAACATTTATAAAACTTTAACTAAATATATCTTCCACAGGTCACTAGGAAGGGAGATGTGGTGGTAACATGCTAAGACTCTGCTGAATACACATTTAGGTAGGTAAATCAGCGGCAATTAGAGTAAAAACAGCTATAGTTCACTTAGCATATACAACAGAGAAGAAATTGAAATGCAGATTTTTCTAATCACCATGAGAAAGATATACTACATTCTCAGATTATCAGAAATAGCTAATAATTTCCTGCTAAAAAAGGACATCTCCATATAATTTGGAGGATAAAAGGAAGACTTCAGAAATGGCATCTCAGACAGTGGCATTCTGTCACTAAATAAAAGATAGACAGTAATGCAAAGTGTACATATTGATGAAATCCCATCCATGCCCATAACCATGTAAATGCAGCCCTCTGCACCAATAGAGTGCCTAATGTATTAACATGGCACCACTTCCACACCACATCATGCCAATAAAGTTACTGAAAATAAAACTAATTTACCTGCCTGTTTCACTGGCTGTAAGTGGGTTCTATTAAAAGGACCAGATTTTGGCTGCTATGTAAAGTGAGGGAACAGTGCAAGGAACTTCCTCTTTGTAACTGGGTCAAGAGACACTCCTTAGGGTAGTAACTGCTTCCTGCTGCTAACCCAGGGGGAATAGCCAATCCAAAGGATATGAGGAGGGGTCATAGACTCACTTTTTCCATACTCAAGTAGTGCAGCACATGCAGTGTCCCTGAGTTCCATACAGGCTCAATGCCTAATGGGGGCCTGTACCATAAAAAGACAGTCTGAGCCAAAATGTAAAAATAGTTGAGGACTATCAGACTAGGACTATCTGGAACCCTGGAGACTGCCAGAATATATTCTGAATGCGTTCAGGAAAATTATCCATGGGAAACTTGGTCACATACTGAGCCTCACGTCTCGTTTCTGCAAATCTCTGCTTTCTTACATGACATGAGTGAACATAGAAACAGCCATACAAAAGAGTATGGATCCTATAAGTATCATGACAGGCAAAATAGTGATCGTATGTTAATACAAATCTGAGACTGAGAAGAAATTGAAAAGATCACATCCTTAAAAGGAAATGCCTCTTTAAAAAAATCCCATATAGATTATAAAGCAAAGGAGAATATGAGCACATTTGGGCCTGTTGCAAGAATAAAGTAAAAGCGAATTATCATTTCTTCTTTACCATCATTGCAGCCTTCAGATGCACATGTAGCTGCTACTGACTTAAAATTAAATTGACCAGCTGATCTCAAGGACTAAGACATGGAGGAGCATGTAAGAGAATCAGTCCAAAAAGCAGAATGCACACTTTAGTGTTTCCTTTTCTTCATGTTCTGTTTACACTCTCTCTCCCTCCCTCCCCTTCTTATATAAAATTAATTCTTATTTGTTTGTATTACTGTTGGGCCTAGAGCCCTTCACTTAGATCAAGACTCCCATTGTGCTAGCAGCATACAAACATTCAGTAAGAGACAGTCCCTACCCAAAACAGCTTACAGTTTATGGGAAGGGAAACAGAGGCATAGGAAGAGAAGTGATTTGCCCAGGGTCACGTAGCACTGCAGTGGCACAGCCATGAATAGAACTGACAAGTCCTAGTTTAGTACCCTATCAATCATTGCTTTTTTGGGTACTGCGATGTTTTAAATCTTGTTCAGCAAGTTGTTCTTCATTGTTTTATTAAAATCACCTGTTATTTTGGAACTTTGTTTTGCCAATATCCCTGGCTGCTTAGACTGGCACTCTTAAGTATGTTTGAAAACCAATAAAATAAAATACCACCAAAAAACATAATACTCTAGAAATCCACTCCCTTCTGTAATTACAGTTTAACATCCAACATACTTCATGCTTCACATTCAGCAAACTTTGATACAGTACTTAGATTGAAATTATGATGCACCAGAGTAAAATACATTTGCTAGCAATGAACACAGGAAATAATTTCTCTTTTATAATTAGGAGATGTCTGCAGGATGGAGGTGCTATTTGTATGTCATTATAGAATATGCCTGCCTTGTTTCAGGCAATCAGTTTGACATGTGGAGTTAACTCTAGATTATCCAGGCCTGGGACATGTAGTTGGTCTTTGTTTTCTCTACTGTACTACTGTAAGTCAAAGTGCAAGTGTTTCCTAGACACGTTATACACAGGGAAACTGTTTGCTAGTAAAGACTGTTTGTGGTTTGTTAAATATCTTAATCTTTACATTCTTTATTCACTTGAATAACTGACCACAGACTTTAAAAATCAAAATAACAAAAGAGACTCAAAATTGCTGCTGCTGTGAAAAAGTGGAGAAATACTTGGGTGTTTTTAATTTTAATATCTCTGGCATATTGCCAGATAAGATATTAGTAAAATACACCATGTGAACAAAGTTTGGAGAGCAGCATCTTTTAATTGAGTGGCTCCAACAGTAATTATTAGTTGCTTGGTTGTTAATTAACAATTTACTAATGGATATCAGAAGAGTATGATTAAATTATCTCACCAAGATGTGTTTGAGCTGAGAAATTAGTATTAATTATCCAGTAATTTGTTGATTACTAATATTGATCAGTATCGCATGACAACATTTTTATGTACCACTTTGCCTTGTGATTGGTCGTCAATTTTTCTTTGACAGAATCACATACTTGGAGAAGTTAGGGTGAGATCCACAAAGGGACGTTGGGGCCTAAGTCATGTTTTTAGGCACAACTGCGATCCACAAAACTCTTGCTTGGCTGCCACCTAATCCTGTAGCTGCCTAAATTCATTTGGCACTTCAGTTTGTCATAAAGGTTCCCCGGGCACCTATGCTTTGGCCTCTGAGCATGAACACTGCAGACTCAGTCTAGGAGTTCATGCATCTATCTCCTGCCTACACTCCAGAGTGATTCACAAACCAGGGAAAACTGGTGTTCAGCCTCTTACATAGTGTGCCAGGGCCAATCTGGTAGGCACTCTTAGAGACTGCCTACTGGATTGGGCCCCTAAGGCAAATTCACACAAAAGAGGACAATGACCTGCCTTATAATCTTTGAACTAGCAGAGGTACTCACCGAGGCTGTGGGAGACCCCCAGTTTATGTCCCCCTCCACCAGCGGGGAAGAAGGGACTTGAACAGGGATCTGTCTCCTCTCGGGTGAGTGTGCCAACTATTAGACAATAAACAGTCCTATATGAGGCTCCCTTAATCTCTCCTATCAAAGTTGTTCCACTTTAATTTAATATTAATTGGGCTAGTGGAAGAATTAGGGTAGGGCACTCACCTGAGAGGTTGCATACTCCCTGTTCAAATCCTTTGTCCCACATCCTGGATGAGTACCCTATCTGCGAGTCTCCTCACCCCCACCCTCCCAGAGTGGTCTCTTTTCCAGCCCAGCATGTGACTTGGGCATCAAAACACCCATCTTCCCCTGGTTCATGGATCACAAGCAGAGATAAGCATCTATCTCCATGAAAGGGGAGGGGCTTAGCTCCTCTGGTCAGCATTTCCCAATGGCTAGCATTCTGGCTTTGTGGATTGCAGTCATTGCATAGGAGCCTAGGCATCTAATTCAGGGTCTGTGGATTCCAGTGTTGCTCCTGTGATTTTGCTAGGCACCGCAATGACCAGCAAGATAATGCCTAAGTCCCTTTGGTATATCTTTCCCTTAGAGATCAAAAGGCCAGTTAGGTCACCTACTCTATCCCCTGCCATCCACAGGTTTTTGCACTCTTTACAAGTAATGCATTAGCTTAGACAACATTTTCTGTTCCAAGAAATACACTTCAATCACAGAGAAAGTAGTGCTTTTGACTCCATTCTTCTCCCTCAATTGTTCCAATCAACAAAAAATAAGTTTAAATCATGTGCCAGGGTTTCTTTTTACAGAACCCAGTCACAGTTTATGTTTTCCTTCCCTACAGTAATTCCCATTGATTTCAATAAAATACTAGTAAAAACACAGCTGGTCAATCTCTGGCTCTTAAAGCACTGAATTCAGCCAACAAGTCAATTATGAATTCAGCAAACGTTCCAGCCCCTTTAGGCCACTGGGAATTTTTTAGCTCCACTATTCCACTGGGGCCAAGTTTACAAAAGTGGATTCAGAAGTGGAGTAGTCTTGCATGGGAAATGGTGGAAGAACTGCTTAGGACATTTAAAACTAGAAACAAAACAGTAGTCATTCTACAACCATCATCAGGGATGCAGGGAGATATGGACAAGTGAACCTAGCAGGTCTTATTTATCACTAATTTCTATGACTGTATCAAAACCTGAAACATGAAAAACTGCCTTACATTCCACATTTATGCATGCAGATAGGCTTCATGTGCCCAAGTGAAGTAAGTACACATGCAAATAATAAACTAGATATTTAATTATCCAGTTTGTAGGAGCAAATATTGACCTGGGTATTTTGTGCATGTAATGTTAGGAGCTCCTCTTGAAAACTTGCCCCACAGCATATAAACAAACATACTATGATTATGCGGTATAGGCAAAAGGTCAAGAAATGCAACTATGGGAATCATAATTTTGAGAAATCACTATAAGCTCAATAAATATATCCCCTCACTCACCATTCCTCACCCAGCTACAGCAACACTGCAAACTGTAAGCATGCAGCTGACCAGGCCATGGGCAGTCATGCCTAGTCATGGAAGCAAGAGTCAATTAGAGCTGGGTCCAAGGCTGGTAGAGTCCAAGAAACAAGCCAATGGTCAGTACCAGAAGGACAGGAGCCAAATGCGAAATCCAGGGGGTAAATCAGAGTCATAAGCCAGAGGTGGAGCCAGGGATCAGTACCAGAGAGACAGGAGCTGAATACCAGAACCAGAGGGTCAACCAGTCATAAGCCAGACGCAGAGACAGGGATCAAAGCCAGAAGCCTGAAGCCACAGGGGAGCAGGAACTGGAAGCAGGCTGGAACAAAGTAGGAGTAGCAGCTGAAACAAAGGCATGGTACACGTTGAACAGCCACCAATCTGTTGTGGGGGCCAAGCTTATAAGCATGGCTGTTGTTTTAGCAGCCCAACCAAGGGCTGTGGCCACTCTGTCACTTCCAAGGCAGTACAGCTGGACTCATTGGTTGCCTAGCAGCATAGTTAGTCAGGGAGCAGGCCAGCAGCTGGTCCAGCTGGTCTGGCCCCTGACAAACCACAAGTGACAGTCATCAGAATAACTTATTTACCCCTTGGCATAAACTGTGTTTCTTTTCTTGGGTTAGATTAGAAAGACAAGGTAATACATACCCATTGTCATTAAGTTCAGATGGCAGAAGACTATTTTCCAATTAGCACTCCCATTTTGCAATGTCATTCCAACCTAGAATGCTGCATATAATATGAAGGTCCATTCTTTCACCTGGGTAGATAAAACATTTTCTCCTCCATGCACACAAAAGAAGATCCTCAGCAGGATCTTTTCTCTTTCTCATAGTACAGATAGAAACCTTTTATAGTGGAAGGAAGGAAAGCATGGACTCATGCACCCAGGCCATTGTACTTCACACTTAGGGTGTATGCATTTCTCAGACAGTTTTTGAAAGTATGGTTACTGTAACTTTACCTGTTTTCCATGTAAAATCAAGTTAAAAAAACAAAAGCAGAAAACAGTTTGCTGCTATGGTGAGGACACAAAAGGGAAAGGAAAGGAATTGTAGCAGGTAAGTAGAGGTACTCAGAGCCTGATATTCTTCCTGTAAAATGGAGGCACAGAAATAATATCTCAGGTACTGTGCTGCAGACACGCTGCAATGAGAGTTCTAGCCTGCACTTCCCCCAAGTCCGCTGGATAGCTAGCATGTCAAGACTGGGACTGCCTGTGCCTCTCAGGACAATGGAGCACCATCAACTACAACAGATGTTACTCAGGAACTGATATAATAGCATTTTGTCTGGGTTCTGAACAGATACAGTGGAAGGAAATGTAAAAAATAATTCCTATACTGTCTTCTCTTAGTAGTGAACCTACACAACAAGACTGAATTTAGCCCATTGTTTTGGAGCCTCATGCTGGTGGGAGATGGAACATAGATATCCCTCATTTGGAGAAGAATGTAGAGATTTTGCTACAACTCCCTACCATCACTACCACCCTTTCAGCTCTCCCAGTGGTAGGAATGTTGTAAGTGCTTGTGTAGACAAGGTTCAGGTCAGACACCTGCATTTTAAACGGTCACATTTAACTGTTCAGAGCAGATCTACATGGTGTGGTGCTTAAAATGCTGGTGGCTAGAGGCACCTTGTCTACAGTAGTTCTGCAGCCAGTGTAACCACTGGTGGAGCTGAACTGATGGTAGCAATTGGGTAGATATTTAACAAAAATATTGTATTATAGACAAAGCCATAGAGTAAGCCCAAAAGATTTTGACCTTTAATTGAAAGAGAGTAGGCAACTGGTAAAATTAGTGCAGAATACTGGAGTATTTTTGATGTTACTTTGTATTGTCCATAATTAGCACTGGTTCTTATTCAATTTTTTGCATTATATAAATAAATATGTAGGTTTTACTTTTCTGTAGTGGTATAGTATAGTGGTTTAATTTAAACTGGAAAAGGGGAAGAGACCAAGTTATAATCCAATCCAATATTTTTTTAAATGAACAATATTCTACAGAAAGATCTCTTCAAAGTATAATTAGAATCTGGCAGAGCAATTTGAAAAGTATCACACTTTGCCACCCTCAAGCCATGGGCACAGAGGAGGGGAGGAGAGGGGAGAAGTAAGGTGCTCCAAGGAGATAATAATCAGTAATAAAGACATCCACACCTTGCCAGATTGGTAAAAGCAGAATTCAGATCCGCTGTCCATTGGTCTCCACATTGAAAAGAGTAGCAGTGTCATAATTCAGGCTGCCCCTGCACGCCCCATAGTGATCAGGTGTGGTGCCATTGGTCAGGCCTGCCTTGATTTCCCTTCACCTGGGATATGGATAAGTCCAAGCAGGCTTCAGATATTAAGGAGCACTGTCTTTGGAGGGTCTTATTTATTTAACAGAAAGGTTACCACAAAGCATAAACAAAACCTTCATCCCAGCTTCCTATCTGAGAGACTAAATCAGATCCTGTCCATCTGATCCCACCTGAGTCCACTACTAACTTCCATACAGGCTCTTCACCTGGGTACTCTCAGCTCAGGGCTCTGCCCTGGGGAGTCAAGTTTCCTGCTGCTACCTGGATAGACTTCTCCTCCAGAGTGGGATTCATGGAGGTCTGTCAAGAGCAGCTCTTCCCCAGGACAGCTCGTTGTCCCTAGAAGACGAGGCTTCTTGTCATGGTTTGAGGTCTCCCCCAATTGAGGCCAGACACTCCTAGATGTCTTCCAATTGCATCTCTCTCTCTAGAATTCTCCCATCTCTAGGATCATCTCTTCCAAGCTCCCTGAACTGGTAGGTTCCCCAGAAAGCTCTCTATTTCCAATAGCACATCTTCTGCTTAGCTTCTCTGGGAGCTCCCCTCCTCAGGAGTTCCCTATTTCCTGAAAAATACTTTCTTTAACTGAGCTTGGGTGACCTTTATTAGGTCCAAATTTTTATCTACAAATTAACCCTTAATTGGCCACCTGCACAGTTGGTTATCCCCAGGTAGGCCTTCAAAATGCAGTCAGGGGAAGACTGGGGCCTTGATTCTCAGTAACGGGCTAGTCATACTGTGATAAGCAGTCAGACACACTCTTTGCTGGAAACAATGTCAGTCAGATGCTCTCCATACAGTCTTTAGTTAAGGGACAGGGACAATTAGACTTACCTATCTCGTATTGAAGGAATGACAATCAAACTCTCTTCATCACTAGCCTGAAGGAAGATTTGAATTTAGCTTTGGGGAAAGCAAAAGCAATAGGACTAAGGTCTTGCAAAAACAAAAAACTTAACACATGGCCACCTCAGTCTCTCTCTAAATAAAATTAATGGGCTTTACATTTAAAAATAGTTTAAAATGCAAGTCCTGACTTTTAAAAAAATCCACAGTTCCTCTGTTTTAGATGTCAGAAAGGTTAATTTAATAAAATGATGCCAAATCTCCAAAAAGTGTGGTAGTTCTCTAATATACTGGCTTAGTGAATGCATGTTGCAGACATCAGCTAGAGAGATTCTGCTCAGTCCAAGTGTTTGCCATTATCTCAGCATCTGGTAGGTGACCTGAAGAGAGGATAAAAGCCCTACTATTGCTTTCAGGCAATAGAGATTCACCGTTAGTTCAGATGATAGAAACCTGTGAATTTTAGAACTGTGAGTTCTACTTCCATGCTGCTTGTACAATATACAGTTAGACAAGTATATATATTTTTCATATGTTCATGTCTGAAATGGACATCACTGGATCCAACAGAAACAAATATAGATCACAGCTGACCTGACATGGAATAACAAGCATTTAAACCTTTATAAATATGTTGCCAATTCAAAGGTATTTGAATACAACTGTTTGGGAAGTAGTGTTTAAATAAATTTATGTTAGGAATAATTCTGACATTTACAGCCAGTTTCTCTTTACTTTCTTTTTCCCGAGTCAATTTAATGTTTGGAAAAGGTGCTGGTACTGAAAACTAAAGTTGCCTATTTTTCTAAAAACAGGATTGAAGTGAGCAGCGGCAGTACATGCTTCCCCAATATGCATTAGCATCTTTCCAGAAGTGAGAAACTAGGTCAGTATCCATGCCCATTCAGAATCATAGGTTTCTCTATTGGGACCGCTAAAAAAGGTATCAATGAGTGCCAATTGTAATGTTAACTTTTATGATGTGCATGAAACTGGACTGAACTCAACAATCTACTTCACAAAGGTAACCTAACAGCCTCCAGATAGTCAACCTCCCAATTGTTGCCAACCAGAGCTGAATTCATGCCAGTTTACCTAGAGGGGAAAGGATCTGTATCCCACTGGCAGTCTCCTAACTAAACCATTCTCCAAAACCTGCTCTTCTGACCTCACAACACTAACAGAGATCACTATGGAGGCTCACTAATTTTTCTTGAAAAGATTTTGTCAATGACCCTCATTTGCTTCAAATTTCTTTTTGGGCCTTTTAGAAGGTCATTTTGGGATGAATTTATTTAAATGTGCAGGACAAATGAACACATCCCACATTTTAATCAAGTTATTGTAAAGATGATCCTCCCTAAGTAACAAGTATTAGAATCAACATGCAAAAAATCATAGAATATCAGAGTTAGAAGGGACCTTAAGAGGTCATCTAGTCCAGCCCACTTGCTCAAAGCAGGACCAAGCCCCAGACAGATTTTTGCCCCAGATCCCTAAATGGCCCCCTTAAGGATTGAACTCACAATGTGGGATTTAGCTAGCCAACACTCAAACCACTGAGCTATCCCTCCCCCCTTTATCTACAGGTAAAGAAATTCTCCCCTCTTTGCTGATCTGTGAAGAAATGATTAGGGATCCCATTCAGAATGCAGTAGTAGAAACTAGAAACACTGTAAAGGGAAAAAAATGGTGTTAGATCTGTACACTGAACAACATGTGGGTCAAACACAGACTATGTTTTCCAAAAGCTTCTCCCATAGCCAGATTCATGCATAGAAGAGTAATGGTCAGGATCATGTATTTGTTCTGTTGCCCTGGCCAGGAACAGAGATCTATAACTACCAAGAGGTTGTATGTATGGGTTTTCAAAACTGGCAGACTCAGGCTGTATGTGTATAAGGTATTTAGTAACTAATTTTTCCTAAGAACCTAGGAATTGTCATCCCTGATGAGATCAGTGACCAGTCTAGTCTGTCTAATACCCTAGCAGTGGCAGTACCTGATTTTTCAAAAGAAGATGAAAACTGCCATAAAGCACTAAGCCAGTGTATTCAGCACTGGGAATGGGGAAAGGTTTTTTGACTCTCACCTTGCAAACTGAAGCATGAGGTTTGATTACCGTGACCATTATCTTAGCTTGCAGAGCTACATATTTTAATAATGGTCATAAAATTACCCAGTCCTTTATTAAATCCAGCCACAGCATTTGTCTCAATGACCCCCCGTGGTAGTGAATTCCACTGACTGAACATGTATTGTGTAAAGAAGGATTTCATTTTATTTGTTCAAAGTATTGGCCTTTAATTTAATCATGTGTCCCCTTGCTCTTGAATTGTACAGTTAGTTGTATTCTGGTTGATCTTTTTATAATTCAGAAATCTCACATTCATTTACTTATATTTGTTAATATGGTCATTTAAAATGGTTGAAAGTAGCAGAGGCATTGTAGATCTTTAGTAAAATTCATACAAATATTTTATTAAAATAATTAACTAACAATGTTCAGTACATGTTTGTCTTTAGGAGCACTGGAGCAACAGAATGAATTGGAAATTTGAAACAGATGCAAGTCACATTCATAAACAAAACCAGACCAAGTCAAGCTATGCACTGTATAATAATACATCACTCACACAGTTTGCTATATATTTGCAGACATGTTGTTAGGTGCATTTATTACAAAAGTTAGATGCCTATTTGGAAGTTTTCACTTCTGTGAGCTTGTGATACTTTCTGTAGAACAGGAACCATAAATCATACTGTACTGGTCTGAAAGCCATGTACCTCCAGATAACTAGCACTTGTCATTAGATTGCCTAAAACAGAGGGAAGGAGAAGGAGACACAGACTGTTTATATTGAGTATTTTGGTAACAACAACCCAAATAAATTACAGGAAATATAGGTATGACATTTTTTAAAAGTGACAGATCAAGAAGAGTAGAGAGAAATATATCATAGGATATTTCTGTAGATACTGAAAAGAGCTCAATGAAACAATGTTTTAAATCTATAGATTATGTACTGCAGATAAAAATTAGAAATGTTAAATCATTAAATCTTTTCAGCATTGCTTTAAGCAATTGAAGGAGACACAGATGGTATTATACATGTTTAGAACTATCTTTTTTTTTTTACTAGATAAATATTCAGGGTTGTAACTATAACACTCTTCACACTTACCATACACTGCATGAGCTATTTCCCAGTCCTTTTTCATATGGGACAGGTTTTAAATAAAATAGGAATTCCTCTTGCTTCTTACAGATTGGAGTTGATTAAATATTCCACTGATAAAGGGTAAGCAAATGTCAGATTCGATATAATAAAAAGAGAAATGAGAGTTCATACAAGCAGCAAAGCAAACAATCCATTTTCATACTTTATTAGAAACATTTATTGCCATAATGACTGCATTACACTAAGCAAGCAGGTGGAAAGGTGCTCTGTGCAAGTTATTCTCAAATATCTTTATTTTGAGGATTTTATATCTCTAATATTTAGACAGATGTTTTATTCCCTATAATATAGTCAGGGTATGAAATGCTGTAATTTCAGTTACTACATAAGGATCAAAATTGTACTTGAAGATCATGGCCTGTCATTGTGATTTCAACAATAATGGTAGACCATTAAATGCTCAATTTTTCTGCTTTGACTTTATATTCCCAATGGTGGGTTGCTTTAGATATAGGCGGTAGAGCAATATGTGCATTGGCAAGTACTCTGCCCAAATTTGCGGAACACATTTCAAGTGCAGTTCTCAATTATTTTGCTCCTTCTACAATTTTATAAATATGCAAGTCTTATCCAAAGCCTAAATAAAAATTATGGAGATGGCCAGTTTTTCCTGTTAAAATCTATACCACTATTGAACAGCTGTGGCAGATTATCTTGAAAAACAGTTGGAATTGCAACTAATTGGATCTACATTCCAAAAGACAGCAGAGCCACATTTTTAACTATAAGAATTCCCATTTCAGAGCTTGCCTTTCTCTTCATTTACCAGATCAGGAAATAAATTTAGCAAATAATTTAATAAAAGATTTCACTGTTCTTTAATTTAATTTTAAAAAGTGAAACCTATTTTAAATACTTAGCACCCAGTCCTGCATGTCTTGTGCAGCCTAGACATAAATGTTTCTATTTTATTCAAACATAAAAGTTTCTGTTAAGGTCAATGGGAGCTTTGACTGCATTTCCAATACGGAACAAACCCATTATCTTTAGGATTTGTCACCCAGATTATATAGCTAATACGTTTTATTTTTTTTTAGTTCCTCCAAAATGGTGAAAAGCATATCAGTTACTGGGATTTTGGTTTGGGTTTTTTTGTTTGGTTGGTATGTGTATATGCATACATACATATCTTTCTGGAAAATTTATTACTGAATCCCCTCGTTTCATTAACTAAGATCATTAAGACATTAGTTCCTCTCTAACTGGCAGTGTTCCAAAACCAGAATATACACAATGTCTAGGACAGTTTCATTTTGTAATCTGCATGATACAGTATATTAATTTTCAGGATTTATCACAAGAAAAGTGAAGTCACACTAATTACAATAGGTGTAACTATCCTCTGGGTGGAAAATATGTAAAGAGCGTGTTGGGCTAATAATTGTCTATAAGGATATAAGCTTGGCAAGTGTCACTTAAGAACAGAAAAGGACAGTAATCTTGAAAAAGTCTTTGCTGTTCCTTAGGCTTAAGTGGATTGCTGAGAAGCAGGAAGCTTAACGCTAAGACATATATGCAGCAATACGAATAATTATTTATTTATATATTCATTTATATCACCCTGTATCCATCTACAACCATGGTGACAGTATTGTATAATTCTGTAAAAATAACCAATAATCTTTGTATCAATTCAGTACGGTCACTACTGTCCACTGCCATAAAGTCACCTTGCCTTGGTTTAAAGCACGTTAATAAAAAACTTTGCCCTATGATTTCCACCTCCCCAAATAAGGATACTCATTAGGGTGACCAGATGTCCTGTTTTTAAAGGGGCAGTCCCATATTTAAGCCCTCCTGCAGGTGTCCTGATTTTTTCTTAAAAATGGGCAAATTGTCCGGTATTTTCTGTCTCCCTCTGATCAGTACTGGCCCGTCCTTCTGCTGGCTGGATCCCTGCTCGCCAGCTGCCCACCCACCAGCAGTGAGTGGGTGAATCCAGTGTACAATGATGGGGGTGGGTGTGCAAGGCTGGTGATGGGGCAAAGCTGCAGTGCGTGAAGCTGGCAGCTCCTCCTGCTGCTCCATCAGCACAGCCCCCACTGCATGCCAGCTCTCAGCCAGCAGGGACTTGCCCCTTGGCCTGTTTCTGGCCAGTGCTGGCTGCACGCTGCAGCAGCCAGTGAGTGCAGGCAGCTGCCAGGCAGCAGCTTGCTATGTGTCACCTCTGCTGCCCACCCATTGGCCCTTTACATGCTCCCTGCTTTGCCCCTTCACCCCCCTCAACCCCACTGCTCCCCCATGTCCCCTCCAGCGGGCTGCATCCCACTCCCAGTGCTGTGCGGAGAACCAGCCCCCGATTGGTTTGCCCAGCAGGCTCCTTCCTTCCCCCACTGCCTCTGTCTGGGCCAGTGCCCTGGGAAAGCCCAAGACCCTCCAGCCCAGGGCACTGGCCAGGAGAGACAAAGCCCTGCGTGTACCAAAGTCCCACACAGCACTGGCACAGGGAAGCCTCTCCACACGTCAGCTAAGCTCTGGAGTGGTGCGGGGAAAAGCAATTTCCAGCCTGTTCGTATCCTGACCCCGCAGGCTCCACAGCAGCCCCCCGGGCAGGGGCTTAGCACCTTTTTCACCTGCCCCCCCAGTGCACTGGGTCCTGCCCCCAGGGCGGGAGGGACTGGTCTATCCACTAGGCACCCTCCACTGCTGAGCCACCTCTTTGGCCGGGTTTGCTGAAGCCCTTGCAGTCACGTTCCCTGGGCCCTGGTGCACAGTGCATTCTTTGGGCCTAACCCCTTTCTGCCAGCACTGTGGCTGGGTTATGTCGGTGGCCAGCAGCAGCCTGGAGGTGTTAGCTGGAGGTGTTAGTGTGGGCAGGAACAAGCTGTTTCCGGCCACACAGGGGTAGGGGGGGCAGGCGGAGGAAGAGATGACCTCTGCAAAGACATGGTCCAGGTCATCCCTTCCCTTCTCCCTCCTCTGCTGTGTCTGGAAGCAGCTCTCATCTCTCCCCTTTCACACAGTACCAAAAGGCTGCTGCTGGCCACATTCTGGTGTGAACCCTGGCAGAAATCTGGGGAGGGGGAGCTTGTGACCCTGCATACCCCCCACCACATTGCCTTGGGAACATGCCCCCCCCTACATCTGTACCAGGAGAGGCAGGTCGATCCCAGGGGCCCAGCCAGGCATGGAGGGTGGAGAGTGCCAGGCAGGGAGGGTTGGATTGGTCGGTTACCCCCAATCTGTGAGTGCTTTACGGGAGTGTGTGCATGTCACCTCTTCCCATGTGAACCCTAAACCTTTAAAGATAAGCAGATAAATAAAAAGAATCCAACTATGCAGTATTTCTTTTTAACAGGGGCTCAGTCAACTTGATATTAATTTGAACCTTTGTACTGCATGGTCCTGACTGATTGCCATTGAATTAGCTTGAGTACAAGTAATTTTACCAGCACAGGCAGCAAAGAATCCTGTGGCACTTTCTAGACTAACAAGACGTTTTGGAGCATGAGCTTTTGTGGGTGAATACCCACTTCATCAGATGCAGACATACATCTGACAAAGTGGGTATTCACCCACGAAAGCGCATGCTCCAAAAAGTCTGTTAGTCTATTAGGTGCCACAGGATTCTTTGCTGCTTTTACAGATCCAGACTAACACGGCTACCCCTCTGATACTTTACCAGCATAGGGAAATATGGTCATCCCTAATACTTATGGGCCTTCCAGATGAAAGTTGTTCCATAGATGAAGGATGGACTCAAGCAGGAATATTCTGCCACAGCCCTGAAGAACAGTAAATGAAAACTTTGGCCTAGAGATCGTTACCTCCTGCTCCAACTGCTTTGTGCTGCTCCATTAGCAAAAAGGAGCTGAAAAGTCAGCAGATACGGCCAGCTGGTTATTTTTGGAGTATGCTGGTGGCATTCCCTTAGTCCTCTAGTGGTAGAGGGCTGGCACAGCAAGCCCTCAGCCAGCTCTCTTCCTGGCTCTGGCATGCCAGGACCAGAGCTAGAGTTCTACTGTACGTTGATGATTTCTCAGCCATGGAACAGCTCCGGGAGGACTCTTTGCAAATGGTTCAGTTTAGTGCACTGTAAGGCTGTTTGGAATTGAGCTGGGAACTGAGCAAACCCTGACAACCCCCAATACAAGGGTGGAGTGAGGAAAGATGGCATAAAGCCACCTTTGGCCCCTCTCCTCAATGGTGACAAGCACTGCTTTAACACAATTAATGATCTAACCCTCTAACTTACCACAGTAACTGTGAAAATACTAAGAAACATAATACCTAGAGTTAATTTTTACTATGGAGTCCCCACTTGTGTCAAACAGCCATCCCCACCTCCACTCAATCTGAGACAGATCTTACAGAGGACACAAAAGCAGCAGAGCAGGTATAACAATCAGTAAGACTGCAGACTTGTGAGACTGAAGCAACAGCATAATAGCATAAACAGTGAGGTAACTGGAGAAAAATGCTCTTCCTAATACCTCGTGTGGAAAATGTGTGGAAGTCCACACACATTTCTATATATGTTTCTTTGTCAACTCTAAACATATGCCAGTCTCATGTTTATCCTGTAATGATGTGTGGGGATCTGTTGTATTTCCTGTTTTCCAAAAACTTTTTTAACATGAGATATATGAGGGTGTATGTAGTTAAGCCCCATGACTGTTAATTGTTTTAATTCCCACACTGCTAAATACACATAGTGTTTCCCCTTGGGAATGAAACCAGTTAAAGAATAATATTTCTGTGGGTTTCATTAGCTCTTCTTAGTTATGTGTGCCCTATCCCCATCCAGCTTCTGCCCCTGTTCCAAGGTATCAATTGGTCTTTGATTTTTCATTGATAACAATTGTTACTCAGACAATTCCTCTCTTATCACCTCTTCCAGATATCATATGCCTGATTCTTCTCTCATTGTCCCCCATGTAAATCAGAACTTCATTGAAAAATGAGTTACACTGGTGTTAATGGAAAATCTGATCCATCATCTTTGAAGTCCAGCAAAAGGGAGGCAGATTACACTGTGTACACAAAGAAGACTAAGGAGGACTGGTGGCAGCTATCAGCTGTCTGAGCATTCACTAGGAAAATCTATATTAGGAAGCTTTAGGACCCAGGAAAGGAGACTGGAAATTCTAATGAAGAAAAACAGTGTATTATCACATGTAAATTGTAGTTAATGGTGCATATACCTTTCCATACTGGTGTTGATTACTACAGATTAAGGTAAGTTTAGAGAAGGGATCGAGTTCAAGTATCCTCCTAATATGTTCAGAAAGCTTGCAAATGAGAGTTCCCTGTAAGGTGCATGCCTGCACAGGCACCCTCTGTACAGCATTCAGAAAGTGCTGCTCAGCAAGGTCTGCTGGCTGGTGCAGCTGGACACTGGAAGTTTGGATCCAAGCTCCCTGTTCCTCTCTCTGAGCAGGGAGAGCAATGAGAACTTAGATCAAAGCTACAGCTCCCCACTCTGCCCTCAGTGTGTGCCCTGTCTCTCACAGCAGCTCCCCACTGAGTGTGTGAAGGGAGGGAGTGTGAAGATCTCACATTTCTTCCCACCCACCAGGCCTGAGAGAGAGCAAGACATCTCTGTGGGAGGGAAGGGAGCAGAGATCCAGGGGCCATTCTCCTTTAAGTGGAGAGAATGAGGAAGCAGGGACTGTGTGCATGGAGATAAATGGGATGAGCAAGAGGGAAAGATCAGCACAGGGGAGAGAATAAGATGAGAATGAGGGAAGGAGAAAGAATAAAAAAAGGAAGATATATAGAGAATAGAGTGGGAAGAAGGAAGAGGGGGGAAAGATAGGATCGACAGGGGGAAGAAGAGAGTAAAGAGGGAACAAGTTGCATAGGAAGAAGTAAGTGAAGAAGAGAGGAAGAGGGAGTATGGGGAAAGGATACTAGATTAAGAGAGAGAGTGAAAAGGGGAGTGAGAGAATGAATAGAGTGTAGAGAATAGGTGAGAGGCAATGTAAGTGAGAACGACAGAAATTGCAGGAGGCAAGAGGGGGGTGAGGACAGGAGGAATTGGAGGAGAAGGAATGAAAAGAGTTAATTGAAGTCCATGGGATTTTTTCAACCTTCAGAAAAATGAGAGAATTCTAGTTTGGGATGAAAGTTTGTATTGTTTCTTATTTTATTCAAACTCAGTCATGTGTTCCTGGCTGACTACAGCCATGAATTTGGCTAAAGGTTTACTACAAATCACATACTGGAATTAATCCACGTTAGCTCAGATCTAAAGGGGGATAAGACAGAGATCTATAAAATCATGACTGGTGTGAAGAAAGTGAATAAGGAAGTGTTATTTACTCCTTCTCATAACAGAAGAGCTAGGGGTCACCAAATGAAATTAATAGGCAGCAGGTTTAAAACAAACAAAAGGAACTATTTCTTCACAAAACACACAGTCAGCCTGTGGAACTCTTTGCCAGAGGATGTTGTGAAGGCCAAGGCTATAACAGGGTTCAAAAAAGAACTAGATAAGTTCATGAAGGATAGGTCCATCAATGGACATTAGTCAGGATGGGCAGGGATGCAAAATCATGCTCTGAACTTGTGTCCGTAGCCTCTATTTGCCAGAAGCTGGGAATGGGTGACAGGGGATGGATCTCTTGATGGTTACCTGTTCTTTTCATTCCCTCTGAAGGCTAAATGACCATTGGTCTGACCCACTATGACCGTTCTTATGTTCTCAGCAGTGTTCTCATTCTACGTCCCATGCAATAAAGGACAACTCTGGGCTCATGTCCGTGGTCATAGAGACATCCACCATAGAGAGCTAAAGAAACTTCAAAGATAGAACCCAGTGTCCCAGTACCCGCTAGAGGGGAGAGAAGTTCAAAGGACAGACTGTCACTTCTCTAGACCATAGTGATCACCTGTATATATATGCTGCACTGAAACTATTTACTGTAAAGCCATCTGTAGTTATTGCAAAACATGAAATACTGGACAAAGGGGGCAAATATTGGCCATAAATAAATAAATAAACACTGAGCCCAATCATTATGTAGCTGGCAGCAAAAATAGTGCAGGTGGTCCCTGTAATTGGCTGCTCCTTGCTGAAAATTAAATCAGGCAGATAGAGGTGCCCAAGAACACAGGGGTAAATGTTGTCCAAAACTACCTAATTCTGAGTCTGAACTCTATTATAACTTCTACTGTCTAGTCAGAAGTCAGATCTCTACATTCGTTCACAAATATATTTGAAAGAGAGATTAACATTTCACTAGTTGGGTTGCAGAGGCTGGTATAATGGAAAATGCAAGTGTCAATGGGGGTGGTGTACTCTCACAAACCCCAAACATTCAAAAATCATGAGTCAGACCCCCCCAAAGATTAGTTTAAAAATTATATGTCAGTGAAATGGGGTATTTATGCATATACAACCAACTGTTTCAGTGTGGTATGTGTCCATTAATATCTGGTCTACAGTTGGTAACAGCCTACTCTACAGTAACAGCCTCAAGTGGACAAGGTCTGTGCTGCAGTGCTGAAGATCCAGAATTCAAACCTTGTTGAAGATGCTTGATTGGAGGTTGTTACATTTGCACATAACAGATTTTTCCCCCCCTTTAAATAAACTTATGAAGTTATATACAAAAAACAACATTAAAAGAATGTTAAGGTTGTAAAGTCAAGCACTCAAAAGTTGGGAAATGGTAGAATTAATTCTGTCACATCCTAATTTTTGAGGGCTTGACTTTGCAACCTTAATACCATTATATTTTGTGTGTGTAATACTTCTAAGGGTCTGTGTCAGCTTGCACTTGGAAGACAAAAACTGTCTTGGTAAATGACCATTGCAGAAATCCACTGAGATTTTGAATCACAATCTGTTTCAAGCAGTGTCATTATCCCTACCTTGCCAATGGTGCCACACTGGGGAAAAAAATAATCTTCAGTGTGGCAGATTCTTCTTACATTGATCCAGGAACTGAGCCACAAGTGTCAGTGAAGTGAGGGAGAGTTCATCCTTGGGGACACTGATGTTGAAATGTCACTTAGAGGGAAAACACATGCTCCAGTGAAAACAGGAGAGAGAAACTAATGAGTCTGGGTGGCCAAAAGATTGATGTTATTTGAGTGTTGAAGGCACAGGTCCAAAATGTGATTTATATATTTTTTTGGCCCTCCATATTACATCTTCTATCACTGCACACAGACCAGTCTTGCAGTAGGAAAAGACAAAACTGTTTGGATAAAATCAGACCTGATCTGCAGTTTCCTACAAATCAGAAGTCAAAGGTTAATTGTTTTCACTTCCTGGTTTTGACCAGAACAGGACGTTCCAAAAATAGAGTGAGAGGCTGTTTTTGTAGAATTTCATTCTCTGCAGATTCTTTCAGTACTAGAAAGTACAGAAAATTCATAAGAAAGTTGGATCTTGTCAGATTTCCAGGTAAGATTGGTTTGGATGTAATCTTGTTAAAGAGCTAAAGTTTTGGCTGTTTCTCTGAACTAAATACAACTTGAAAAGAGCTGAAGGCTGACCCCTACTATTAATTTTAAGACACTATCACACTCTGTGATGCAGCAGAGAAACTTCCATCCAGCACAGTGGGTGTTAAAGAAAAGGTTCAGCTAGCCCCACTCTGCTATACTTGCAGCCAATGCCAGCCATAGAGGCAGAAGAAAAGCAGAGAGTTTGGCTCAGTTGGGAGCTAGCTGGTGAAGAGGCAGGAGCTCTCTGTCTCCCTCTCCAAAGGGACGGCTTAGCAACCTTCAAGTTAACACAGCCACTGGAGGCAAGTAAGGCTTCCCTTGCCAAGGGGAACCTGCAGATAAGCCCCGACATGGCTCTTCAAGAAGCTTTAATATGCTCAGTTTTTATTTAAAAACTAGTTTGTCATTCTAGTGTCTCAGGAAGGTGATCCAAGATGGCAGGCAGGTGGAGTATGTTGGCGACTTTGTAAGAGCTATGGTGAAAGATCTTGCAGGATTGGTAGACCAGCTACATTTTTAAGATGATGGCACTGTAGGAGAAGACCTAACTCAGATTTGATTGATAGACCAGAAGATCCTGCAGAGTCTGTGTGAGTGGAACCCACATTAACATTCTCTTTGTGCAAGTTAACCTCTTTCATTATATTTGAGAGTGAGATTGAGTTTAGTTCCACACTAAAATGCCAAGGCACTTGTTTGATGAGGCTTTACTAGGTTATAAATCACTACTGTGCAAAAAAGAGAAATATGTGGAAAACTGAAAAGACATGGCATGAAATCCCTGCTCCACTGAGAATTCCCATTGAGTTCAATGGGACCACGATTTTAGCTATGGTGTTCTTGATAATGGGTGTGTCCAATATGTCTAGGAGGCTGCAGAACACATTTTGAACCCAAAGAAAGCATACCTGAATATACCACATTATGTACTCATGCTCTTAAACAACCCAAGGCATAGCATTATAGAATGATTTGTGCTAACAGCTCATATCACAAACAAACCCGAAGCATGGATATGCATTTGTGGGTGAATGCTATCTTCACAAGGGGATATATCAAAACATTAAATCCAAACACCCTGCACTTTGGAAAGGTTTAGATTCTGATCCAGATTTTGCACTTCCATTTTTGGGATTGTTCAGAACCAGGGTTTGGCTCAGACCAATCTGCAGCTTTCAAGCACGCAGGAGAAGGTTATGTCACTTCTGAAGCACTGCTGCAAGTTGCGAATGACATATGAAAAGAAAAATCTATGCCTCATGCTCAGTCAATACAGGCAGTACTGTGCAGTCCCTGATGTGCTGTGCTTTGCTGCTGCTGCTGACATAGACAAACAATACTCAGCTTGGTTAGAAACCAGGAAATCTCCACAAATATACAAGTTTAAGATGAAAAAAGTAAAATGACTAAAATATGTTATGGTTTTAATTAGCCAGAGCCTTCAGAGAGAGAGTACTTTTACAAAGACATAAGCCCTGCACTCATGCTGGCTTCCGCAAACCACCCAGCATGGTGTACTTTTGCAATTAAACTGGGTTTGAGTTGGACAGGCTTTGGAGGAAGGAAGGCTCACTCACCACCACAGTCCCTGTGGCCTGTCAAGATTTTTCAGGGCAGCCTTGAACCTGATTTGTCAGTAGCAAATCAGTGCTGTGGTAGTTTAAGAGCTCTCCTATCCTGGAGCTTCTGAATATCCCCAACTTGGAAGACAAAGGGAGGTTTTTTGAAGATAACTTGAGGGTGCCATGCTGGAACACTGAACCTCAATAATAACTGGTAAGACTGAGACTTCATTCTTAGTTCTCCATTAATACACTAAAAATTGATCAAGCTTTCTGCCATCTTAACCCCAATATATAGCAACTTCTCCTAGATGAGTGGCAATATTTTCTGCAAGTCATTCTGGGAGTTGCTGTACTTAGAGCCTTGGGACCTTCTCATAGGGAAGATGCCTGGGAAGGTATCCTGTGGGGGAGTTGCCCTCACAGTTTTTTTCAAATTCTTCCATCAAAGGATATGGAGATCCAAATCTCTTTGTGCTACTCCCAGCCCCGTGCAGGCTATTTTAGCAGCATAACTATACATAAGCTGTGTTGAGAGGGCTTCTCCAGGCATCAACTACCTCTGGACTGCCCCTTTTATAAGAGGTAGATACTAGCTGCACAGCACAGAATGGGGAGCTAATCCAGGACTCCCAAGTTATGTGCGTCCCTGTCCAGGTTTTTCCCCCCACTTTGAACTTTAGGGTACAAAAATTGGGGACCTGTATGAACACTTTTAAGCTTAATTACTAGCTTAAATCTGGTACGTTGCCACCAGCCAGAATTTAGTGTCTGGCACACTTTCTGTTCCCCCAAAAACTTTCCCTGGGGAAACCAGACCCAAACCCCTTGGGTCTTAAACCAAGGAGAAATTAACCATCCTCCTCCTTTTCCCCCCAGACTTTCCCCTCCCTGGGTTGCCTTGAGAGGCTTCACACTGATCCAAACTCCTTAGATCTTAAAACAAGGAGGAATTAACCATCCCCATTCCTTTCCCCCCACCAGTCCCTGGTGAGTTTAGACTCAATCCCTTGGATTTTAAAACAAGGAAAAATTAATCAGTTTCCTAAAAAGAAAGCTTTTCATTAAAAAAAATAAAAGGTAAAAATTATCTCTGTAAAATCAGGATGGAAAATGCTTTACAGGGTATTCAGATTCCTATAGACCAGAGGGACCGCTCCCCCCCCCCCCCACAGCCTTAGATTCAAAGTTACAGCAAACAGAGGTAAAAATCCTTCCAGCAAAAAGACACATTTACAAGTTAAGAAAACAAACATAAGACTAATCCGCCTTGCCTGGCTATTACTTACACTTTTGAAACACGAAAGACTGATTCAGAAAGATTGGGAAAGCCTGGATGTACGTCTGGTCCCTCTTAGCTCCAAGAGCGAACAACAAACAAAAAAAAAAAGCACAAAGACTTCCCTCCGCCAAGATTTGAAAGTATCTTGTCCCCCTGTTGGTCCTCTGGTCAGGTGTCAGCCAGGTTACTGAGCTTCTTAACCCTTTACAGGTAAAAGAGACATTAACCCTTAATCATCTGTTTATGACACGCCCCCCAAATCTCAGACAGTGTGGAACCACACTGACGGTGATTTCTTTCTAGAACTTTAGAATAAACAGATTAATAAAACACATGCACCTTTACATATACTACTAGTTATGTAAACTACAAGACTTTTCACATTTTAAGGACAATTTTTAACCAGTTGATTCTGGGAAACTTTCACGGGAGAGTGCATCAGCTACTTTGTTAGAAGCTCCTGAAATGTGTTGAATTTCAAAATCAAAATCTTGGAGAGCTAAACTCCATCGAAGCAGTTTTTTGTTGTTTCCCTTGGCAGTATGAAGCCATTTTAGTGCAGCATGGTCAGTTTGTAGCTGGAAACGCTGTCCCCAAACATATGGGCATAGCTTTTCCAGGGCATATACAATGGCATAGCATTCTTTTTCACTGATTGACCAGTGGCTTTCCCTCTCAGACAATTTCTTGCTGAGAAACACAACAGGATGGAAGTTTTGATCCGGTCCTTCCTGCATTAAAACTGCTCCTACACCACGTTCAGATGCATCTGTGGTTACTAGGAATGGTTTGTCAAAGTCTAGGGCCTTTAGCACAAGGTCAGACATGAGTGTTGCCTTAAGCCAGGTAAAGGCCTTCTGACACTCATCAGTCCACTTAACTGCATTTGGCTGGGTCTTTTTGGTCAGGTCTGTTAGTGGGGCAGCGATTTGGCTGTAGTGTGGTACAAATCACCTGTAATACCCGGCCAAGCCTAAGAAGGATTGGACCTGTTTTTTTTACTTTGGGACAGGCCACTTTTGGATAGCATCCACCTTGGCCTGTAGGTGGTTTATTGTTCCTTGACCCACCTGGTGTCCAAAGTAAGTCACTCTGTTTTGGCCTATTTGACACTTTTTAGCCTTAACAGTTAGCCCTGCCTGCCTGATGTGCTCAAAGACTTTTTCCAGGTGTTCGAGGTGTTCTGCCCATGAATCAGAAAAAATGGCCACATCATCGAGGTAGGCAACTGCATATTCTCCCAATCCTGCTAGGAGACCATCTACAAGTCTTTGGAAGGTGGTGGGTGCATTTCGCAGCCTGAAAGGAAGCACATTAAATTCATACACCCCTGCATGGGTGATGAAGGCTGACCTTTCTTTGGCGGGTTCATCTAGCACATCCCAATTTCTCCAATAGCTCATGCATGGGATTTGATAGTTGTTGGGATGAGTTACAGCATTTAGCTTACGGTTGTCCACGCAAAAGCGTATTTCCCCATCTGGTTTGGGTACTAGAACCACCGGAGATGCCCATGCACTGGTAGAGGGGCAGATTATACCCATCTGTAGCATGTTTTGGATCTCTCGTTCTATAGCAGTTTGGGTATGAGGAGACACCCGGTAGGGTGGGGTTCTAATTGGGTGAGCATTACCTGTGTCAATGGAGTGGTATGCCCGTTCAGTCCGTCCTAGGGTGGCTGAGAACAATGGGGCAAAGCTAGTGCACAGCTTCTTGATCTGTTGCCGTTGCAGACATTCCAAGGTTGTGGAGAGGCTCACCTCTTCCACGCCACCGTCACATTTTCCTTCATAGTAGACACCTTCAGGCCACTCAGCAACATCTTCTCCCTGGGCTGTAAACTGACAAACCTTTAAGTCTCTGGAATAAAAGGGCTTGATAGAATTAACATGGTACACTTTAGGCTTTAGGGTTGAGGTGGGAAATGCTATGAGTAGTTAACAGCTCCTAGGGGCTCGTGAATGGCCCTTCCCATGACACTTCCATCTTATGGGCCTGTTGCGCCTTCAAGACCATAACCTGGTCTCCTACTTTGAAGGAACGCTTTCTGGTATGTTTATCATACCAGGCCTTTTGCTCTTCCTGAGCATCCTTTAGGTTTTCTTTAGCAAGGGCTAAAGAGTGTTGGAGGGTGCTTTGTAGGTTGCTTACAAAGTCCAGAATGTTAGTTCTTGGAGAAGGCGTAAACCCCTCCCATTGCTGCTTCACCAACTGTAATGGCCCCTTAACCTCGTGGCTATACACAAGTTCAAATGGTGAAAACCCCAAACTGGGATGTGGTACAGCCCTGTAGGCAAAAAGCAACTGCTGCAACACTAGGTCCCAATCATTGGAGTGTTCATTTATGAATTTACGTATCATGGCCCCCAAAGTTCCATTAAACCTCTCCACCAGGCCATTGGTTTGATGGTGGTAAGGGGTGGCAACCAAGTGATTCACCCCATGAGCTTCCCACAGATTTTTCATGGTTCCTGCCAGGAAATTAGTTCCTGAATCTGTAAGGATGTCGGAGGGCCAACCTATCCTGGCGAAAATGTCTGTTAAGGCCTGGCACACAGTTTTAGCCCTGGTGTTGCTTAGAGCTACTGCTTCTGGCCAGTGGGCAGCAAAGTCCACGAAAGTCAGTATGTACTGCTTTCCTCTGGGGGTCTTTTTTGGGAAAGGACCCAGAATATCCACAGCTACTCACTGAAATGGGACCTCAATTATGGGGAGTGGCTGGAGAGGGGCTTTGACCTGGTCTTGAGGCTTTCCCATTCTTTGGCACACCTCACAAGACCGGACATAATTAGCAACGTCCTTGCCCATTCCCTCCCAGTGGAAGGACTTCCCCAACCTGTCTTTGGTTCTGTTCACCCCAGAATGGCCACTGGGATGATCATGGGGTAAGCTTAAGAGCTTTCCCCAATACTTAGTTGGAACTACCATCTGTTTTTGAGGATGCCAGTCCTCCTGGTGTCCACCAGAAAGAGTCTCCTTGTATAAAAGTCCTTGTTCTACAACAAACCGGGATCGGTTAGAAGAGCTGAGAGGTGGTGGGGTGCTCCATGCCACCGCCCAAGCTTTCTGAAGGCTGTCATCTGCTTCCTGCTCAGTCTGGAACTGTTCCCTTGATGCTGGAGACACCAGTTCCTCCTTAGACTGTGGACTTGGGCTTGGTCCCTCTGGAAGCGATGTGGGTGATGGGGTTGTTTCTGTTGATGGTGAACCACTTTCCGCTGGTGCACTATGCGATATTTCAGGCTCTGGCTGAGCCTCTTGGGTAGGGTTGTCTGCTGCTTCTGCCAGTTCAGGCCCGCTAGTGCCCTCTGGCTTTGGAGTTGGAGATGGGTTTGCAAGCGCTGGCGTCAGGGCTGGCAACAGTTCTGGTGCTGGTTGCTTTTCCAGTTCCGGTTCTAGGACTGGATGCACTGGGGCTGTTGCAGTCGTTGGCAGGGGATCCGGGTCCACTACCTCTGTCTGGGTCTCTGGTAACACAGACGGGGCCCTTGTGGACAGCTCAGGAACAGGGATGGGTCTGGAAGCTTGCCTGGCTTGGCTGTGTGTAACCATTCCCACCCTCTTGGCCCGCTTCACCTGGTTGGCCAAGTCTTCCCCCAGTAGCATGGGGATGGGATAATTGTCATAGACTGCAAAAGTCCACATTCCTGAACAGCCCTTGTACTGGACAGGCAGTTCAGCTGTAGGCAAGTTTACAGATTTTGACATGAATGGGTAAATTGTCACTTGGGCCTCTGGGTTGATGAATTTGGGGTCCACTAAGGATTGGTGGATAGCTGACACTTGTGCCCCCGTATCTCTCCACGCGATAACCTTTTTTCCGCCCACTCTCAAGGTTTCCCTTTGCTCCGAGGGTATTTGAAAGATGTCTGGGCCTGGGGATCTTTGGTGTGATGGTGGTGTAATGAACTGCACTCAGTTGGGGTTCTTGGGGCAGTTGGCCTTTATATGTCCCAGTTCATTACATTTAAAACATCGCCCAGCTGACTGGTCACTGGGCCGAGATGGGTTGCTGGAGACTGGCGAGGTGGGACAATAGGGTGTCTGGGGCTTTCCTTTGGTTGTAGGTGGGGTCTTGGGTTGCCCTCGGTGATAGGGTTTATTTTTGGTTTGCCCCCTGTGATATTCGCTTCCCTTGCTAGTAGCTTTTTTCTTTTCTGCCACTTCAACCCATCTGGCTCCAATCTCCCCCGCCTCGGTTACAGTTTTGGGCTTCCCATCTAGGATGTACCTTTCTATTTCCTTAGGAACACCCTCAAAGAACTGTTCCATTTGCATTAGGAGGGACAGCTCTTCCAGAGAGTTAACATTTGCTCCTGATATCCAGGCATTCCAATTCTTTCCAATGTGGTAGGTGTGTCGGGTAAATGACACATCTGGTTTCCACTTTAGGGCCCTGAACCGCTGATGGGCATGCTCAGGTGTTAGCCCCATTCTGATTCTGGGCTTTGTTTGAAAAAGTTCATAATCATTCATGTGTTCTTTAGGCATTTCAGCTGCCACCTCTGCTAAGGGTCCACTGAGCTGTGGCCTCAGCTCTATCAGGTACTGGTTTGTAGGGATCCTGTACCCATGGCAGGTCCTTTCAAAATTTTCTAAGAAGGCCTCAGTATCATCACCTGCCTTGTAGGTGGGGAATTTTCTGGGATGGGAAACAGTACCTGGAGAAGGGTTGGCTGGTTCATCCTGCTTAGCCTGTGCTAAGTCCAGTTCATGCTTTCTCTCTCTTTCCCTCTCTTCCATCTCTTCTTCTTTTATCTCTATCTCTTTTTGTTTCATCTCCAGCTCTTTTTCTTTTATCTCTATAGCTCTCCTGTGGTCAGCCTCTTTGGCTTTCTCTTCTGCTTCCAGCCTAGCCATTTCCTGTTTAACTGCTTTTTTGGCACTCATTTTTTTTCTTGTGCAGGCCGCACCCCCCTGCAGCTTACTGACTGGGATGCTTCAACTCAGGGCTGCTTGGTTAACAGAGATTTTCTAACTAGCTATACCCGAGAGGTAGAAAGAAAAAAAAAACAATTTAACTTGTAAATGCTTTTTGCTGGCTGTCTGCTGGCTCGCAGCTTGAAACCTCCTTTTAACAAAGACCCTTGTTAAAAAACTTAACACGTCTGCCCTCAGGCTGCTTTCCAAGCAGCTAGAAAGGAGGGAAAAAAAAGTCCTACTGGCTTTTGGTTCCTAAGAATCTTAACCGCTGCTCACCATGTCACGGTTTTTCCCCCCACTTTGAACTTTAGGGTACAAAAAGTGGGGACCTGCATGAACACTTTTAAGCTTAATTACTAGCTTAAATCTGGTATGCTGCCACCAGCCAGAATTTAGTGTCTGGCACACTTTCTGTTCCCCCAAAAACCTTTACAGGGTATTCAGATTCCTATAGACCAAAGGGACCCCTCCCCAGCCTTAGATTCAGCCAGGTTACTGAGCTTCTTAATCCTTTACAGGTAAAAGAGACATTAACCCTTAACCATCTGTTTATGACAGTCCCTCAGACACATCCCTGTCCTTCCCCTCTCTTCACCTGGAGATTCCAAGGCCCACACAAAGCTCTTCCGCAGCTCACAAGGGCAGTGAAGTGATGTGAAGGCTGATATCTGGGCCCTTGCATGGCTTGGCATGGGGCAGGAGATCCAAGCATGGAGGGTTCCATCTGCTCATGGAGCTACAGGCCACACTCTGGCCTTTGATGACTTGTGCCTATAGTTCATTACCCACCTGTTCTAACAAATCAAAATGACTTAAAATATCAAAACACTGCCATATAATTAGCAGAAGAAAGTCAGTATTTCTACTGTAAGGCTGTGATTAAATTAGTCATTTATGGATTTCAGAAAGAAAGAAAGAAAGACTAAAGTGTTTTATAGTGTAGTTAAAAAAATCATTGAATGATTCCTTCATGTTGAAAATTTCCTAATGTCAGAAGCAGGGTGGATGACACAGAAATCATAAATCCAATAGATAAGTGTTAAAAATCACTTTAGTCTGCCAACTTACTAGAAATTCAATAGTATGGCATGGCAGAATTTATATGTGTGTATAATATATGTGTAAATTATATATATGTAGGTGCCTATATACTGATTCTCAGCTGTGTGTCATTGAGTGTAAAAGAACCATTCCAATTTGGTAGCAGTGTACATCCACTTGGTAAAGATGTCAATGACTAAACAAGGTGCCAGGCAGTGAAGTGGGGTGGAAGGACGTGGGTGGAATCTTACGGCCTGATCCTGCTCACACTGAAATCAGTGGCAAAATTGCCATAGTCTTCAGTGGTGAATAATCAAGTCCTTAATGCAGAGGCATGAGGGATAGAGCCAAAGTTCAGAGTGAACTTTAACTGTATATATTCCAACAAGAAGCCACACTCAAAATTCAGGAAATGCCAGAGATAGGCAGGGAAAGAGAAAAATATTAGGAATGGACCCAAACTAATTGTAACCCAATAGCCAGCACCCTGAAAACTTTGGAGAGGCGGTCTGAGATTCAGACTGAGGGGCCAAGCACAACTGCAGCTCCAACACTCTCCTGTGCAAGAAAACAGCTTTGGGCTAGCACCCCCCACCCCAAAGCATAAGCCACCCCAAAAGTTGGGGCAAAGGATTGGAAGGAGGCGGGGCCAAGACAGAGCAGCCTAGTGAAACGGGAGAACATGGTGCATGCTTCTAAGAACATAAGAATGGCCATACTGGGTCACACCAAGGGTCCATCTAGCCTGTATCCTGACTTCCAATAGTGGCCATCCAGATGCTTCAGAGGGAGTAAACAGAACAGGGTAATTTACTGAGTGATCCATCCTTTGTCATCCAGTCCCAGCTTCTAGCAGTTAGAGGTAAGGAATAATACAGCAGGTATTCTCTCAGGGAGCTCCAGAAGGCATCATTCATCCCTGTGCCCAATGTCTCCCAGAAGCCCCCGAAGAGTGGTGCAGCTGTAAGTCATCTCCAAGTTCAAGCCTGTGCTTTAATGCCACAGTCAGTACCATAATGGGATAAATCAGAACCCCAAATCCAAACACTTCCAGATACATATTTTGCACCTTAGTCTCATCTCTGAGATATAGGTGTAGTTTTATATATAGATATACAAAAACCCATCACCTAATGTTTCAGCCAACAGGCATTATGCAGCTCCTCCACAGATGGGAGATTTTATATTGTTCAGCAAATGGATAGCACTAATCCCATTCAGACCCTCTTCAAGCCCTGTCCAGGCTCACTATGGCCACAAAGGGTGCAGAGATTACTATCGCCCCCTGGGGAGTAAGAGGTTCCACCCTAGGGAAGGAGGCTGGCTTGGAAAGGCCTGATTTTCCTCTATGTAGCTGAGGAGGGAAAAGCAACCCCATTTTGGAGCTGGAACATCCTCCATACTGCATAGTTCAAGAGGCTTCCCATTTCTGGGTCCTACACAGCAATTGTAGGCTGCAGAGGACCCTGAGTGGCTAAAACACAGTATTTCTTTATTTTCTTACATTTCTTTTTACTTCACCCGTCCCATTTAACGTTGTGTATTAACTCGCTTTTTTTACCTCACATAGTGGGACTTCTGAGAGGTATGAAATGACAAAATACAGCTCTGTTTTCTGTTCGAGTTCTTTCTCTATATACTCCTCTAGTGTCTAACTCTGCTTCCAACTCCATCAACATATCCAACAGAGCCTCGGGCAAAGCTGGAAAAAACACCCAGCGCATTCAATTTACAAACAGAAATAAACACCTTTTCAGCAGGTTCTACATAATCACTAAACAAAACCAAGAGGAAAAAAAAAAACAAATTTTTGATGTAGTTTCTGTACTGCTGTGACCCTGTATTTTCATGAGGAAATAACACTATTACCTAAAGATGTCTAGCACTGGGATCTCAAACAGCATCACAATTTCCTTTCTTGTTTACTAAAAAACTAATATTTTGGCTTTTGTGTCACACCTAAGCATATTGCTTTGATATGTTTGTGCACAGAGAGCTGCATTCTATTCCCCTGTTCTACAGGGAGAGCACAGTTGCTCTCTCTAAGGATCATACCTGAGCCATGCACTGAGAAGAAAGCCATTTCACGGTGCCAGGTATTCTCAGCTCAAATGATACCGAGACTGGCAGAGACTGAGAACTTTGTGGAACAGCAGCAGAGTGGGTGAAAATGAATCAGATATGAAAATGTCTGAAGCAATAAATTAACACACAGCAGGGGGGTGATAGCTTAATCCTGTCTAGTCCAAACAGTACCTGACACCCATTATTGTTATAGGAGGTGGTACACTGCAATGGTACTGGAGCGAAAATGATCATTCCCAAATGATTTGAAACACTGCAATAGGTATGTAATGTGATTCCGTGAAGGCACATATAAGGGATTTTATAGTATTTGTATACAGGTTAGCCTATCAATGTACTTCTCTGTCATGCTGGACCTCTTTTGTTTTGGTTAACCTAAAGAGTAAGTATTTAAAATATAATTAGAACTTATAAAATAATGGCTATTACTGCATGATATCTTATAAAAACTAACCATTGCCATTCTTCTAAGCCTGCAGTTATATACACAATATTCATATATAACAGAATATTCCATTTCTGTCTGGCTACATTTCTTTTAAAGAATCTATGTGAAAAAAACATTAGACAACTAAGATTATATATATAAATAAATGAAGATGATATAAAATATCAAGCATCTAACAGTATTTGTCTTCACAATTACTGGACAATAACAGCAAGTAACTGCAATGGCTATTGAAACTAATACATTGTAAAAATCTATTTAAAAACTTTCAGTGTAACTGACAAATATCTCAAGAGGTTTTGTTCCAGGAAAATAACATCAGCCTGTTATTTAGCAGTGATGGCAGGTGAACAAAAATATGTTATAGCCAAGAACTTTATTGCAAAATAAATGTCTCAGTTAGGAAATATATTTGATTTGGTGTTTTTCCCTAATACTAGCCAAAAATCTGCTTTCAGCTACACTCATGTAAACTCAGAATAATTTCACTGACTTCAGCAATTTCTAGAATGCTCAGTGTACTTATTTTCAGCTGCATCTTATGAAGAGGCTGAACAAACTAGGGGAGCATTTAGCTACATTTCCTGCCTTTTCCTTCATGGGTCCTGTGCTGAGCACAGCTCAGCAGAAGCCAAGGATTGTGGCTCCAGATTTGAACATGACTTCATCCACATTAGGTTTGGCTATTGTTAATATAGTTCTTGTTGTCAATACAACCTTCAGAGACTGGGTTGCCTTTCCTCAACCTCAAGTACAAACAGCAGCATTTGGATACAGAGACTGAAATACTTCCTGATCTATTCAGTGTTAGGGTTATGAACAATTACAGCATAACGTGGATGAGCTGTGGTGACAGCATATCCTATCTGCCTAAAGAATTGCAACACAGAGGAAAACCAGATAAATTCATTAATGCAGTGGAGAAGAGTACGAGGAGGTTTTCTTCTTCCTCAAATACCTATGGCCTGGGCACTCACAGCTAGTACTTTGGGGTTGAATGTCTTTCAAAATGGCTAAGTAAGGATCAGGAGGAGGCAGAGCCCTGGCTCCATAGTCCCAGCACCATTTCATGGAATCAACTGTGGTTGTTAGGAGCAGTAGGTTGCCCCAAAGGGATGATGCAGTATGTGGGCTCCTTCTGTATGCAGGCAAGCTGGGGAAGGGACTGCTCACAGTCCACAGCTGATCCCTTAGCAAAGGGGAAGTTTTGAACATCTCCAGAAGGCTACTATGATGGTATTTTAATAATGTCCTAAACGTGGCAGGTTTGATTCTCCATCACTTGCAGTTTGTGTGTAGTGATTCACACCTGTGAAAAGTGAGTCCAAGCTGGGTATAAATGCTACTGATATGATGGCTTTTTTATACTCAGTTACCACAATATCATCTACCATATGTGAAGTAGTAATAACAAAATATATTTCACCTACAGAACCTTCATTTCCAAGAATTTGTCTTTGTCTTCCTGCACTGACATCAAACTCCATGAATTAACTGGCCTGTGCTATAACTCATACATGCAAATACAATATAACCTCTTGAATATAAGCAATATTAGCTAGCAATGCTTATCTTATCACAAAGTAAAAGAGATTTTACTAGTTAATTAAGATTTGTTTGCTTAATTTTTTTTCAGGCAGTTTGGGATGTAGCTCTTTTGTCAGTTGGCTGGGAAAATCATGACATATATGCTGTATAAAAGTGCCAAAATAAGAAATGTTAGACTGCAGTGGGTATGGTAGTAAATCTTTTTTGTAATCCTAACTTCATATTTCCATTGAATTGTTCCTCTTGAGCTGTTCAGACAGTTGAAGTATTTGAGTATAGTTGCATATGCTTTGCTGCTGCTAACAGTCTAAAGTTAGTAAACTTAAGCACACACAGAGAACAAAGCATGCCGTTGGCACTCTTCAGGCTGCAGAATATTACAGAGCACCTTATATAGTGCTTGCTTTCAAAATTTCCTTTGCACTTTGTTTACTATATATTCCAATAGTGTAATATTAAACAAAAACAGTGTGTCCTGTGCCAGAATGATTGATTACTACACCGTGGCAAGGTCACCTCCTAGGAACAGGCTGAGTGCAGTAAGGGCTGTCTGACTCATACAGTTAACACTATATCCGCATTGTATGAATGTCACCAGCAATCCAGTGATTTATTGCTTGGAAGGCGCTGTTCAATTTTTTCTGCCTGACCAAATTGCACATTTTCTAGAAAAAGAAGCAAAAATATTTCAGCACATGGATTATCCCAAGTCCTCATTTCTCCCACTAGGTTCAGTGAGCCCTTTCAAAGATGCTGATCATCAAAACCTCATATTTTCACTTTCTTTTCCACCTCCACTACCCATTCACTGCCAGATATTAGGCAAAAATGATTATTACACTAATGAAAAGGTGCAGCAGGAGATTTTTAATCAGATTTTGGTAACATCTGTGGGCCAGGAGTAAGGGCAGCTGTATGTTCTGTTTCTTAATTTTAGCAAGATTTACTCTGGATATAAAATGTTAGCCTCAGGGAAAATTTAACCAGCTTCAAAAAGAAAGAACAGAAATGATAGAGTTCCAGAAACTACCTAACTAAAACTGTTTGAGAACAGTGTCTGAGATTAATCCCCTTTGCTTTTGAGATATTTTTACTTTCTGACAAAGATGTAATTGTAGACCGAGAGAAATTATTTAAAAAAAAATATTAACATTCCAACAGTTCTGGGCATCATAGACAAATCTATCCCTGCTGCAGCTGCACAGAAAGCAGATGAGATGCATCAGGCATGAATCTGGCCCAGTATTTTTAGAACATATGCCATAAGTGTATATTTTTAGATATGAATACAGGATGAAGCTGTGGCTACAGCTTAGGCCCTAAACGCACCAGAATTCAGTGGATAGGAAACTGAACTGGATGTCAGGAAAACTGGGTTCAATTTCTGACTCTGCCACTGGCCTGCTTTCTGACTTTGGGCAAATCACTTAAGGTATGTCTACATTACATACTAAGCCCAGTCTCTGACTTAGGCTTGGTCTACACTACGCGTTTAAACCCATTTTAGCAACGTTAAACCGATTTAACGCTGTACCCATCCACACTATGAGGCCCTTTATATCGATATAAAGGGCTCTTTAAATCGGTTTCTGTAATCCTCCCCGACGAGAGGAGTAGTGCTAAAATCGGCATTACCATATTGGATTAGGGTTAGTGTGGCCGCAAATCGACGGTATTGGCCTCCGGGCGGTATCCCACAGTACACCACTGTGACCGCTCTGGACAGCAATCTGAACTCGGATGCAGTGGCCAGGTAAACAGGAAAAGCCCCGCGAAATTTTGATTTTCATTTCCTGTTTGCCCAGCGTGGAGCTCTGATCAGCACGGGTGGCAATGCAGTCCCAAATCCAAAAAGAGCTCCAGCATGGACCGTATGGGAGATACTGGATCTGATCACTGTATGGGGAAACAAATCTGTTCTATCAAAGCTCCGTTACAGAAGACGAAATGCCAAAGCGTTTGAAAAAAAAATCTACAGGCTACACAGTGCTGCGTGACAAGCATAACGGGAAGCCAGAGACTCAAATGGACGCTCATGGAGGGAAGGAGGGGGTACGGAGGACTCCAGCTATCCCACAGTCCATAGCAGTCTCCGAAAAGTATTTGCATTCTTGGCTGAGCTCCCAATGCCTGTAGGTTTAAACACATTGTCTGGTATGATTGAGGGAATAGCTCGTCAATTTACTCCCCCCCCCACGTGAAAGAAAAGGGAAAGAAATCATTTCTTGACTTCTTTCAATGTCACCCTATGTCTACTGAATGCTGCTGGTAGACGTGATGCTGCAGCAGTGAAGAGCAATATCCACTCCTCTCCCCTGCCCGGTGGCAGACGGTGCAGTAGGACTGGTAGCCGTCCTTGTTATCAACCCATGAGTGCTCCTGGCTGGCTTCAGGTGAGGCTGGTCGGGGGCGCCTGGGTGAAAATAGGAAAGATTCTCGGTCATTCCCAGTAGATGGTACAGAACGGCTGGTAACCGTCCTCATAGCAACTGGGGGCTGAGCTCCATCAGCCCCCTCCCTTTCCTGTGTAAAGAAAAGATTCTGGACTGTCATAGCAGCGGCATGCTGGGCTCCTCTCCCCCGCACCACTTAATGTCCTGCCTGGACTGTCATAGCGGTGGGAGGCTGCCTCCCCCTCATTTTATCTCACTAACAAGTCACTGTTTCTTATTCCTGCATTCTTTATAACTTCATGACACAAATGGGGGGGACACTGCCACGGTAGCCCAGGAAGGTTGGGGGAGGAGGGAAGCAACAGGTGGAGTTGTTGCAGGGCCCCCCCCCCGTGAATGGCACGCAGCTCATCCTTTCTGCAGGATCTGGCATGGAGCAGCTGTGCTCTCTGATACACTGGTTCTCTAGCACACTTGCCCCATATTCTAGGCAGGACTGACTATTTTTAGAAACTATAAAGGAGGGATTGACTCGGGGATTCATTCCCATTTTTGCCTTTGCGCCCCCGGCCGACCTCAGCCAGGGGCACCCATGATAGCAGCAGACAGTACAGAACGACAGATAACCGTCATCTCATTGCCAATTTACACCAGCAGCAGATGGTACAGAACGACTCATAACCATCTCTGCTATCATGCAAAAGCAAATGAATGCTGCTGTGTAGCGCTGCAGTGTCACCTCTGTCAGCAGCATCCAGTACACATACGGTGACTGTAAAAAAAAAAAGCTGAACGGGCTCCATGGTTGCCGTGCTATGGCGTCTGCAGGGCAATCCAGGGAAAAAGGGCGCGAAATGATTGTCTGCCGTTGCTTTCCCGGAGGAAGGAATGACTGATGACATTTACCCAGAACCACCCGCGACAATGATTTTTGCCCCATCAGCCACTGGGCTCTCAACCCAGAATTTTAAGGGGCAGGGGAGTCTGCAGGAACTATGGGATAGCTACAGAATAGCTACCCACAGTGCAACACTCCGGAAATCGACGCTAGCCTCGGACAATGGACGCACACAGCCGAATTAATGTGCTTAGCGTGGCCGCGTGCACTCGACTTTATACAATCTGTTTTATAAAACCGGTTTGTGTAAAATCGGAATAATCCCGTAGTGTAGACGTACCCTTAGGTTTGAGCTCAAGCCACCCTTCCGTTCACATACAAATCAGTCTGACCTGGGACAGCAAGCACTCAGGACCTGGGTCCTCGGTCCTGCTGCTGTGACTCAGGTCCAAGCCATGTCATTTTGCAATGTGGACACAGATCAAGCCGCAGACCCAAGTCAGAATATCTGTGCAGTGAGGTATGGATGCAATAGCATGGCTGTGAGACAGGGTCCAGCAATTGTAAGTGCAGTTCTATAATGCTGTATGGATGCAAGTCCACAAGGTCTCACAGACTCAGGTTCACAATGCAGTCTAGACATGCCCTTACAGCCAGATTTCAAAGTGATTTAGGTATCTAAAGGATCAGATAGGTGCCTAGTGAGATGTTCAAAAGCACCAAGATGCCTAACTCCTACTTGAAAATCCCACTGGGCATGTATCTTTAGAGCCCATGAAATGCTTTTGACTTTCTATAAATTTTCATTTTGGGGAGGCGGGAGAATTTCATGTTATTTCATTTTATCTCAGGTGGTGGTGGGTGTAGAACAAGGCCTTGGAGGCTGAGGGAAGGAAAGACCATGGGAAGGGGGCGTCCTGGGGGGCAGGTGTCAGGTCCTGATGTCAGGATTGCAGAGCAAATCCACCCCACACTCACTCTGCTGCTGCAGCAGCTCCAATCCCACAGGGCTGGGCCCAGCTCCAGGCCCAGCTCTGGGCATTGCAGGGTCGCAGCACCACTCAGTATGGCCCGGCTATCCCTCCATCATGACGACAGTGGGGCAGCAGGGCCAAATTTGAGTGAGGTGTTGCAACCTAACTCATGGGGCCACCATGCCATTCTCTCAAATCTGGCCTCATCACTCTTCCATCATGACAGAGGTTTGACTGGGCCAAACCTGGCGGCGCTGTGACCCCATACGCCAGGTTGCGCTGCCCGCGGTGGAGAGCTGGGCCCAGGCCTGCAGGACAAGAGCCACCGGAACTGCTGCTGCAGGGGGAGTTTTCCATTTTATTCTGTTTGACATGTTGTTCTTCACTTTATTTTGTGTTATTTCACACTTGTATAAAACAGGAGGCTCTATTTATCCACATCTTTAGGCACCTAAATTGCCTTAAAAATCTGGCCTTCACTTCTGTTTCCTCTCCCACCTTTTGTCAACCTTGTACATTTAGGCCCCAATCTTACAAAGGAAAAAAAAAAGATAAACAGACAACTTTGCATGTGAGGTTAATATGACTCCTTACGCCAGTGTCCAATAAAAAATGGCTAGTTACTGTATCCTAGCAACTACTACATAATATGGCACTTGACACTGCATCTAGTGAACTGTGTGTGAAACTTCCACTGAAATATCAAATTGGGACTTTTGAACCCATTAAAATTAAATAATTATTGTTCTTCTGTTCTACTGTTATGACAATAATTGTACCTTTGGAGCCAGTCACAACAGTTTCACTGGATGTGCATGAGAAACCCCCATTATCTATCATTCTTTTACAGAAATTTATCAGAAAATTCTATGCATGTAAACATTATGAAATCTTCAATTAATTCAAAATCCATAGTTCAGGACTGATAGTGGGTACTATTTTATGACACACTCTGAAATCTCAGCGTCTTCAGGTTTTTAGCCCCAGGACTATCATTTACCCCAATTATTTCCCCATGCTCCTATCAATGTCTCTGTGCTCTGTGCTTAAGTGTGGCTGGGGGAGAGCACCACATGAATATCTACATGGGACGACCATCATTTGCTGGCATAAGTAGATAACTGCACAGCAGTGAGACACACAACTTCTGCTCTTGGATCCCAAATGCTTCGTTTCTACAATGAGTTCATTCTTTATTGACCCAGCTAATTTTAATAAAACATAAGTAGAAGTTCTTTGAATGGAACACAAAAGTGAACAGCATCGGTTTAACAAAGCTCAGATATCTTCAGCTCAGGATGAGTCAGATAGTTTAACCTACTAAACAGTAGGAGGAAGTAAGGAAATTTGTGAGAGCAGGAAAAAAGGGGATTAACAGGATTTTATGAATTTCTCATTACTTTTTTCTTAAATGGAGGATGTCAGTACTAAATGACTTATACGTATTTTCCCAGAAAGTGTCACTGCTTTTGAATGGTGGACAAGATAGTTCAGTATAAGCATATGATGTCAAAAGTTTGCAGCCCCTACAAATGCCTGTCTGAAAGAGGCATATTTTGTGACTGCTGACATGCAAAATTCTATACCAGTTCCATTACTGAGCACAAGTGATTATTATAATACCTCCTATTCTAATTGATATCTGCCATAGTTTCATAACTAATGATGATTAATATTAATATCTAGGTATACAGATAAAAGCTAATGCAAAAATATATTGCAGTACACTTTCCTTTGGGAACTGATTGTGCCATTAAGGCATAGTCTGGAATAGAGGTTGATGTGCCCTGGCGGTTGCTCCAAGAGACACACTGTGTTTCTGAACTCCCTAGGGTAGCTCATCTGCCGTCCCATCTCTCAGGAGGATGTAGAGTTGGTCCCTCCCTGGCTAGCCACATGAGTGCAGAGTTGGGTTTGGAGTCATGGTCCCAACACCTCCCTGCCATTTCCCTGAGGATCTGTTACACGAAGCCGTTCTTAAATACAGAATTGCAATTGGGGCTGATATCTTTGCAATGGGAGAAAACATAGATGTCTCCTTGAACTGTCTCCTCTGCATACCTTACCTAGGGAACAGCCACACTATGGCCCTTTGGTTTTTAAGTAAAAGAAGAATGAAACTAATTACAAATGTATACATACCCAGAAAACACACAGATTATGTTTATTGTTAGCTGGCGCCATGTTGTTCGCTCAGAAACATACCTGTATCTAATACCAACCTTTATATATTCTACTTGTCACTAAATAATTGTTTGATTAAACACACTAATTTTTGAAAGGGTCATCTGTACACTTTATGAAAAGTTATGCAGTTTTAATTGCTGGGCTTATGTCATGCTGCAATTTTAATGTAATGAAACATTAAACTGGACCTTGTGCTTGATGTAAAATAAAATTATTCATTGAATACTAGACCACTAGGCCACCTACTGTTCTTTTACAAATGGTTGAACTATCACGGGGTTACAGAACTTAACATGTAAATTGAAGCAGAACTTATCATTTCTGTTGCAAATCCCAAAAGACTGTCATTTAAGTCAAATACATGAGTGAAATTTTGCCTCTGTACCATAGTAATGCAGTGAAAATAGCCAAAATCTTAATATATCTGAAGTAATTATTGACCCAATAATAATGTACTTTTAGTTATTTAATCAAGAGCCTTATTAATATAAAATCTTATAAAAATGAAGTTTTAAACACTGGCATTTAATTTTAAGGATGAGAATTCTTGATCTAGCCCATTAGTAAGATCTCTTGCAAAGCCAAGCATTCTGCGCATTAGAGAGAGATCGCTACTCATACTTGAGGTCATTACCGTGGAATAAGTGAGGACAGCTTTATAAAATAATCTTTCTTACAGTAGGTTTGGGTTCATTATTAATATTTTGCTGTACATTGAAGATCATTGGGAGAACTCAGTTTGACAAAATCCCTCTGTAAAACGGATCCACTTAGTTCCTGATCCAAAGCCCATGGAAGTCAGTGGGATCCTTTGTTTACTTCCGTGGGTTTTGGACTGGTCCCTTAATGCAGCATGTATAAATATTAGAGGACAATGATAAACAACTAAATATTTACACCACATGAAACTTTTTTTTTTATACTTTGCAGATGGGAAATCTGAAAGGTGATTGTATAACACCTTGTAACAATAACAGCAGAACTTTTCCTTTCACACTCCTTTCCTGAATTTTAAAATCCAGTTGGATCAGGAGTAGGCAATTTCCATTCTTATATAATGTCTACTCAGATGATTCAGTTACCCAGTTGTTCTAGCATTTTGTGCTGATTCAAGCCTCATCCACCACATTTGCGGATTTACATATGATAAGGGTCTGCCGTCTTCCCAGGTGACAATGATCTGTTCAGTTTCCACTTGTTACCCTATCTGTCCCTGTACCAAATGTCAGGAAATGAATTTTCATTTTCTCTACCATGTATCTATCACGTGGCTGTCACTGGAATTTACTCAGTCTAAATTACTCCATCTCCTTGATTTATGGCTGGTAGATGATGTGGGGTCACTCCTGGTATAACAAAAATCTGCACCCCATTTCCTAGACTTTGACACCTGTCAGAATTAGGATTCTTGATGCAAATATTTATTCCCCATGTTATAACAATAATTTAAGAAATTATAAAATAGCTTCTCATTGGATCAAAACCTCTGGGAGACTTTTCTAGGTCAATATTCATCAGCAGACCCTGAATGTAAAGGTTAAGTGCACATTTCCTGTGCCAAATATGAATGAATTTCAAACCTGATTGATCCTAGTCATGGAAACCATAAATACTTATTCCTAATGGTAGATAGGTTACTAAGACCACTCATTTCAACATCTGATATCGATAATACTCTGCTTTCCCCTTATTAGTTCCACTCATATTTCACTGGTGAAACTGAAGTGACTACTAGTCAACAATGTATCTCTAGTATCCCTGGTCGCCCCTTCTTTCCTTCCCCTGTGTGATTCTTCAATGGTCCTTGAATCTTTCACCCCTGTCACTACTCTTTCATCATTATCTAAGGTGATCGGTCAGCTCTGTGCCACCACCTGGCTCTTCGATCCCATGCCAACAGCACTACTGAAAACTGTCATTCCTGAGCTCATTCCATTTATAGTGAGTCTCATTAACACCTCTCTTCCCTCTGGCAATGTGCCACTACAATTTAAGATGACTGTTGTTACTAAATGCAAAAAAACTATGCTAAAATACTGCTAAGGATCTGATTTAAAATGACAAAAGCCAGGTAATACAGCGTTAAAGCCCCCCCCCCACACACACACACAAACATCCTCATTGCCCCCTCTTCACCTTAGCTCCAGTGCCTAGGTGTTCCAACCTGCTCCCAGAACAAATGGTGAATCTGGCCCAAAGACCCAGGCAAACAGGAATTATGCAGGAGATAGAGGCTAAGAGAGAAGCATAGATAAGTATTTAAGACACTGGATTGTTATTCAGGAGATCTGCCAGTTTTATTTTGGCTCTGATCCAACAAATAATTTAAACTTGCATTTACAATGAAGCACATGAGTGGTCCCACTGAAGTCAACTACTCACTTAAAGATAATCCCATGCTTGCATATTTTGCTGGATCAGGACCTTAATCTCTTTGGACCTCAGTTTCCCATCCACAAGAAAATGAGGATAATAAGTTTGTCGATCCCAAAGTTTCTTTCAGTAAGACTTAGGCTTCCAAGTGCTTTAGTCACTTAGGGTCAGATTTTTAAAGATGTTTAGGCATCTAAAGATGAGCATATGTTACTTCAAAATGCCACTAAAGTGCTTGAGCAGGTTCTGTGCCTAACTCCCGCTGCTACAGTAGTTACTGTAGCACATTAACTTTCAGACAATTACGTTTTTTGTCTGGATTCATAAGGGCTACTCTTTAATTCTCACTGACCAACATTACAGATTTAGTTCAAGGTGTCTATTTGATAGTGGTATCCAAAAGTTTAACTTATGAATGAGTCTGAGGCAACTGTTTATGAATGGTATCATTAAATGGCTCAGAAAAGCAGAGACTCGGCTGAAGTCAACACATTTCTAACTTTGGATTTCTGGGTTTGTCATCTGATGTTCCTGAACACAAAGTGGCTAATTATTGATATTATTTATTTGTATTATGGTAGTGCCTAGAGACCAGGCTCTGTTGAGCTAGGTACTATACAAACATACAACAGAGACACAATCTCTGCCCTAAAGAGCTTACAATCAAAGTACATGAGAAGTTAATGCTTACTTTGCTTGAAATTTCTAATTTCTGCTATTTTATAGATGCAGAAAGACCACAGTGAAATGATCCAGGTAAGTAACTGAAAGCAAGTATGTGAGCGACCATCACAATGTGTTACAAATATGTACAACAAATCCCTATACTAAATAAAGAAAAGCCTCTTAAAGCCACTATTCCCCACACATTTTGCCATTTGCCCAGTGAGAAGAGTCTTCTGTCCACAATTAAAATTAAATAAATACATAAAAACTGGGGAAATGATGAAAGCCACATAGGGATTAAAATAGTCATCTTGATCTTGAGAAAACTGCTGTTAAAACTAGTCCTTGCTATCATAGCATATACCCTCTCTCTATTGGCAGGAAAATGAAATACTAGTTATTTGGGTTATACAATACTTAAAGAAACAAAACCCTACATTTCCAGTACTTTTGCCCATTTTCACAGTGGCTTATTCTGTGATAAGATAAAATTACAAGACCAAAACCATCATGGGTCATCACAACTCCTTTAACAATACAAATTGGAAGAGATCTTCACCCTTGTTCCAGTCCCCTTTATGCCAGGTAGAAGAGCCAGAGCATTATAAAGGGGCTCTAAAAGTCCTGGATTTGACCAGGGGAAGATTCCCCCCAGCTCAGGAATTGGGGGAGACAGCAATGAAGCTACCTTCTGAGGACTCTCTCACAAGCCCTAGCACAGTGGGTGGGGCATGTCAGGGCAAGGCTGCAGCAGGCAGCACTGTGGACATTCAGAGAGGTGGTGCTGCCACAGGGCAACATGAGGAGGCTTCTGTAGCACAGACAAGTCCCCAGATTAAACTTGAAGACAACATTCAAAAATAACAATATAACACTTTCTCAATTAGACATTAGGGAATGTAGTGCACGTGCATGTTTAGACCTCTGTCCTTCAAAGACAATGCAAATGTGTATTTAACTTTGCATACTGTGAGGAGCCTCATGGACTTTAACAGGACAACTCAGTGTGTAAAGCTCACCACATGTGTAAGTCTTTGCAAGGTCTGGGCCTTAAGGAGATTTCAGATCATGCATGTTTGCTCCTGTAATTAAATGGCTTTCTAAAGGTCAACATTCCTACCAGTCTCAACATGTTTCCTAAAATGGCCCCCAATAGTTTTGTATGATCAACTGTTTGCAAGTGCCAATGGTCATTCACACATGCAAATCAGCTAGCTGATTTGATTACATTATCCAAAAAATAATGCTTGGCACAATTTCAGTGACTAGTTTTCATACTTCTGCCCAAAAGTCCTCATGGTGTGCTATGAAAACACCATATGAAAATCAAACCATTTGGCATATTTCTCTATTTAAAATGCTAAGAAGCACTAGTGCACATTACAGCCTGCCAATTTAAAAAAAAAAAGAAAGAAAAAGTAGCATTTTTCATAGAACTGGATTTGAACCAAAACCCTTATTTGACCTCCCCAAATTCTGGAAATGTGCAAGAATCTGAATTCAGAACCAGAGCCAAATTTAGCTACTGGTTCTTGTTTCAGTAATGAACCAGCTTAAAAGCCCCCACCTGAATGTCGCCTATGCTTCCAATAGGCTTAAACCTTTAAGCCTTCCATCCAGCGAGGAGCTCTGCACAGGCTCAGGGGCTGCCTGCATTGAGCACCTTATGGATAAGAGCTTAAAATAGAAGTGCAAATAGCCCCAAATGCAGAAAATGTGTATTTCTGCTTTTCTATTTAGTAAAAGCCAAAATGTTTGCGCTTTTTAATCTATAAAAATATTTACATGCAGGTTGAGATCTTGTATGCCAAGTCTGAGTCTTAGAGTGAATTAATATAGCCAAGTTATACACTGCTGAAAACAGAGCTTTATAATAGAAACTCTCTTATGCACGAATGACCCTACTATAGTACTCATCATCTCTGGCCAGGATCATGATTTGCCTTTTCCCCCAAACTAAATTCCCAGTTATCAGTTTTCCTATTCTAGATCTTATATTTAACCATGTGATGATATAATAAATAACTCTCTATAATATACTTCAATAATATACTTTCTATATGCTAGGATAGACTATTTGAAGAATTTTATATCACCTCTGAAAACACTTACTTGCCAGATATAGTGTTTACTAACATGAGTATTCCCATTTATATCAGTGTTACTCCACTGAGGTCAAACTGGTGTAAGTAAGAGGAGAGTCTGGCACATAGTTCTTAAAGAATCTTAGAAAATAGGGCTGGAGGGGACCTCAAGAGATCATTTAGCCCATTCCCACTGTGCTGCAACAGGACAGAGTATATTGAGACCATCCCTGTCAGGTGTTTGTCTACTTTGTTCTCAAAAACCTCCAAAGATGGTGATTCCGCAACCTTCCTTTGAGGAAAAATGTTCCAAAAAAGCCTCTTAGATGAATAAATTGCATTATTTCTAATATGGCTGATTGAAATGTTTTGAATAAAAGAGTCTTCTGAGAAAATTCAAACATTGATTTTTTTCTTTTTCCTGAAAAAATGTCATGCCCTTTTGATTAAATACAAAATAATTAAAAGATTATCAAAATGGCTAATGAAAAATTCTAAAACTTTTTATCAAAAATGGTATGAAAATTTTCAGAAAAACCCATCTCAAAACAAAAACAACTTTGAAATCTTGATTTTTTTCCCCATAAAATTGGCTTTTATTTTTTCAGCCACCTTTAAGTTGCACCCACCTGTGACTGCAAACATCCAGATAAGATGGTGATGGTAATAAGTCGTGCACCTGGTGATAGTAAATGTTGAAGGACTGGGTCCTAGATTTTCCTAGTACAGTAAGCGTACTGGCCGAATTACAAACTCAGCAAGACTTGACATACAAACCTGGACAATAAAACCTGTTTTACCGAGAAAGTAGATTGGCCAGGACATTGAGGTCATTAGCTGTTTTATAGCATCTTTAGCTGGGACATCCTCCAGAGACAAGCAAGTTTAAGTCTAGGGTTCCACATTTCTCCTTTTGTGCTGCAGGATAAAATCTTCACAACATGTTAAAGTTGTAGCCAAAGTAAATGCAGAACTTAGTAAAGGCCCTGAAAACTTGCAGAATGAATATTATTGAAAATGTGGAGAGGTGGCCCCCTAGCATTTAATATTACATCCAAGAATGCTGCCACGGGGTTCTCCACTCACTGTTGGGGTGACTCCTTGTAGCTGCTGCACTTGGGGAATAGCTCTGCCCAGTCTAGCACCCTTTTCTGTCTCTCACTCACAGTGCAGCTTCCTTCACGCCGCAGGAGTTGCAGTGTTTTCTCTTTGTGACTCCTTCTTCGTAGCTTGGCCCTTCAGCCTTCCTCTTCTGGATTATCAAAGTCTCATTCAACTGCCTGACCAGGTGTTGTTCCCAGCAGCCCTTCAGTTCAAATCTATGTCACCTCCCCAGCAGCCGGTAGGGGAACCAGGCTTGCCCACTACTCTGGGTTCCAGCTCAGGGACTCTTGAATCAACAGTCAAGGTCTACATCATCCCCAAACTTGCTGCCATTTCCCTGAGCCTTTTCCTACTCTACCTCTATCAGGCTTCTGCTCCACCACCCCTCTGAGTAAACCCTTCCTTCAGAGCCAGGATCCTAGGGCTTCTATTCTTCCCCTGGGTTTCTTCCTTTCCTCTCTAAGCCAAGAGAGTGACTTCAAACTTCCATATTGCAGCCCCCTTTCGGTTGCATACTTCTTCACTTTATACTGCCCCTCCCCCCAAACACTCCTGCTTTGCTCCTCAGTCAGTGCTTGCTTACCAAGCCTAACTCGTGGCTTATCTTGTTACTTAGTCAGACTTTGTAGCCACATTAGCTCTTTCCAGGCTAGTGTGAGGTGAACAGGTGCTATATGTAACAGTGCAACACCCTGAGCAGTTACCGGGGCAGGACTTGAAACCATGAGTCTGGAAACAAGAATGAAATCAGATGAAGCATACAGAAGGATACTATCTATACAAACACTTCCACTGCCTGGTTTTTAGTGACTTCTCAGCATAGCGCTCTTGCTGCATTATTTAGTGGCATCCTCCTGTCATTTCTATGTCTGGAATTCTATTTCTGGTCCTGAAGTTTGCTTTCAACATTATTGATCATATAATCCTGCTCTATGACCTGGAACATGTCTGCCAACTGTATTTCTTGTGTTACAAGTTTTAAAGTCACAAAGGAAAGTTACTGTCATGAGCTTCAGGAAAATGTCATGTTGTATTGTTAGTAAAATGCATTAAAGTGCATTAGATTTGGCCATTTGACAATCATCACCTATTTCCTTTTCAGGATTAAATAATCTGAAAGTGCTGACAATAGATTCATTGTTGGCCATGTGATATCCAATTATTCTTTTCCTTTGAGCCATAAAGTTCTGGCACTGACTCTGTATTTTCAAAATAGAACTCACAATCCGTTCCTGTACAGCCAGAAAAGTTTGATGCTGATTTTTTTCTTATTGTGGCTGTCAGTGGTAACCACTGTAATTAAGGTTGGGGAAAAACACAGAAGCTGGAATTCAATTTTTCACCTGCTCATAATGAAAGCAAAAAAACTATTTGTAGTAACTGTCAGTTCTTGGTCTCATCCTAATGTTGGGATTGGTTGGTTGGTTGTAAATGGGAACAAAATGAGTTCAGCTACTGCAGAGTTTACTTCCATGCCTCCCCCTTTCCATGAAAGGAGCTCCCGTTAAACATCCATAAAGCCTTCTCACTTCAATTCTTCAGATCCCTCCTTAAAACTTTCCTCTGCTAAAGTGCCTACAAATAATTCAACCACTGTCATACAGCTGCTACTACTTATGCTGATCAGTATTGTTTCACTGTTACCTTGTTACTTCCTCAGTCCCTGTTCTGAAGACCTTACAACAGACAGACATTTTCTTTATTAAGTGTTTGTACAGGGCATAACACAATGGGACCCTGAGTCCTGACTGGAGTCCCATGGAGTGACTGTAATTCAAATAATAAATAATAAAGATAAAGATAATATGAATAAACCCCACTTTTTCCTACATGTTCTAATTCAATTTTTTCCTGTTTTATAATAGAAAATTTGTTGAAGCTAAATCTAAAATAGATAAGTCCTTGATAAAGAAAGGACTTGAAACAGAAATTAATTCAGCAAAGATCTATGGCCTGTGTTATGCAGGAGGTCCGACCAGATGATCACAATGGTCCCTTCTATTTTATAATCTATAGACATATGAAAAATATGCCTTGATTAAAACTTTCTGGGCCAGATCCTCAGCTGTTGTAACTTCTTATAGCTCCACTGAAGTCAACAGTGATTTGACAATTTATACCAGCTGAGAATCCGGTTCCTTGAGTTTAGGCTGCTGAATAGTGTTTTAGTTAAGGCCATCCTGGACGGCGGGTGAAGCTTCCCCTGGGGGAGGTTAGCTCCCTGTCCCATCTTTTCCACCCACAGCCCCGCCACTTTTGCCCATGGTTCCACGCACATTTCACCCCTGCTCCGCCCCAGTCCCCCTCCCTTCTCGGTCCCCCACAGCCACTCTCCATATTCCTCCTCTCCTCCACCCATCCCCTGCGAGACCCCCACCACTATCACATCCCTCCTCTCCTCCACAACCCACTTCCTCCGAGGCCCCCACGACTGCCTCATCCCTCCTCTCCTCCACAACCCACTTCCTCCGAGGCCCCCACCACTGCCTCATCCCTCCTCTCCTCCATAACCCACTTCCTCCGAGGCCCCCACCACTGCCTCATCCCTCCTCTCCTCCACAACCCACTTCCTCCGAGGCCCCCACCACTGCCTCATCCCTCCTTTCCTTCACAACCCACTTCCTCCGAGGCCCCCACCACTGCCTCATCCCTCCTCTCCTCCACAACCCACTTCCTCCGAGGCCCCCACCACTGCCACATCCCTCCTCTCCTCCACAACCCACTTCCTCCGAGGCCCCCACCACTGCCACATCCCTCCTCTCCTCCACAACCCACTTCCTCCGAGGCCCCCACCACTGCCACATCCCTCCTCTCCTCCACAACCCACTTCCTCCGAGGCCCCCACCACTGCCTCATCCCTCCTCTCCTCCACAACCCACTTCCTCCGAGGCCCCCACCACTGACTCATCCCTCCTCTCCTCCACAGCCCACTTCCTCCGAGGCCTCCACCACTGACTCATCCCTCCTCTCCTCCACAACCCACTTCCTCCGAGGCCCCCACCACTGACTCATCCCTCCTCTCCTCCACAACCCACTTCCTCCGAGGCCCCACCACTCATACTCTCCCTGTCTCTCCTCTTCTCCACCCACCTCCCCTACAAGCCCCCCCGCCTGCCATTCCCTGCATCCCTCCTCTCCTCCACACACCCTCGCCCACACAAAGTTCTCACCGCCCACAGGGACATGGTGGGCAGGTTGCGGGGGATGCTTGCAGATTTGGGGCGGGGGATGGAGGAGAGGAGGAATGTGGTGAGCGATGGGAACCTCCAAAAAGGTGGGGTGGAGTTGAGGAGAGGAAGGACTCAGCCATGCAATGGCAGGCAGTGGGGCCTCAGGGAAGGTGCAGAGCAGGGACTGGAAGAGGCAGAGCACAGGTGCCACCATGGCCCAGGCATCCAGGGGCAAGGTGGCAGTGGCTGCACCAGAGGAGGCTTAGCCTCCCCCTGCCTATTATACCTGCTGCCTATGGCCACTTTCATTTAAGAAAAGACAATTAAAAATGCACTGCAAAAATTATCAATGCATTTTTAACTTTCCTTTTCTCCTTCACTTTCTTTTTTAAAGACGACATGGAATTCAAGTGCAGTAGTACAATTAAGGGTGAGAAACTCAAGACTCAAAAATCAAGAAATTCCAAATGTTGAGATTACAACTTCAATTTAGCCATGTTGCACACATACAGCATTTCCTGTTTTATCTTATTCAGTTACAGGTTTTTGTGTTGTTGTTGGTTGGGTGGTTTTTTTGTTTTGGGTTTTTTTTTTTTAATGTCAGAAATTATACAGGAATATGGCCAAGTTAACAGTAGGGCAGAAAACATAACTTTTGGAATGTTCTGACTTTGAATTCTTAGAGCTTGACTTCTCAACATTAACATAACATAATAATTCTGTTTATTTCCATTTGATAATATCGCAACCTCCATGGCATGGTCAAGGTCCATGTAGCTAGACAAAACCTTCACAGAACGCTTCGGTTAAGCAGAAAAACCTCTCTGAAATTTCAAGTTTATTTTTACAGAGATCATGTGCAAATAAAAGAACATAAAACAACCCAAATCAATTCAGTTTCTGGCCACATTCCCTTTCTATGACTTGATCTTCAGTCACCAAAAACAAACTCCAAACCCTTTTAAAACAAAAAATAAAATAACAGAAATAGGGCAGCTCATCAGTCTCTAGTGTCGCTTTCCTAACACCTGGACAGCAGACCCCATTTCTCCCCTGAGGAGGTCTACTCTTTTTAAGGCTCTGAGTCTAATAAGGCTCGGTTCTACCTGATCACTCCCCAGCTGAGAGGACCTCCCTGAGTTGACACCAAAATCTGCTCCTGAGATTTAACTAAAAAACAAAACAAAAAGTTTGGCTCAACAGGGGAAGACTCTATGGGCATCACTGGCCAGAGTGCATTATGATTGAGGAGGACCAAAGTCGTACACTGTCTTATAGTCCTCTATAGGGGTTATTCCTATAAAGGAGGGCTGCAGAATTGCAGTTGGGTATTCTTTAAGTCAGATTATTAAAATATGCTCCCATAATCTCATGACAGAGAATGTCTCTCTTGCTATGTACTTGAACTGTGTCTAGCACAAGGCCCTGATCTCATCTGGGACCTTCAGGCACTATTATAATACAATTCAGTAATAATAATATTCTCTACACTTCTATAAGGGGATCCTGGTTCTGTTTTACATTGACACAGAAACTTATGCACACTGAAGTTTATACATAATTGTACAAGTGCAAGTCTCCGCTTCGGGGACTTTCCTTATAACTAAAAGCTATTTTTATACCTAAAAATGAAAGTATGGTGAATACAGAGGGCAGCTTAAAATAGCACAGCGATAGTTCCAACTTTTTCAGCTACCACTGCTTATCTCAGTCTGAAATGCACTGCATCTGCCATCAAGTTTTGGCTGCATTCAGATCCCACTGTCTTTAAGGCCCTTCACGGTTTGGCACCTCCTTATTTTTAGAGGCCATCACTTAATACACATTGCTCCAAACTGCAAGCTTAGATCACAGGATACCAACTTGTTAATGGTATCCAAATATTATCTTGGGTTCATGGGTCTTAGAGTGTTCCATGCATTTGCTTTACTACTGTGGAATGAGCAGCTTTTTAATTTTTGTCTAGCCTCATTGTCGCCTGTGTTTAAGTACCAGCTTCAAACACATTTGTTCGCTTTTGCATTAGATCCTCTCTGACCTGCTGATTTGTTTATTTTTGTTGTTGATTTGCCCATCTGCTAATGTTTGTTTTGTCATTTGTTTACTTCAAGTTAATGTTTCTTTGATTTTATTGTAGAGCACTATGAGGTCCTAAATGATACGGGCATGAATAAAAATAAATGATGGTTATTTATCATTATTATTATTGCAGTTGGCCAGGTCTTTAACTCACTAGAGAGGCTGTGGGATTCTGGGGGCTTTGAATTGTTATTTTCAGTCTTGGGGAGATTTCTAGTTTCCTTTGAATATTTTGCTGCAGTAGTGGAAAGGAGCATGCTCCTCCTTAGTTTTTAGCTATCTAATAAAACTGTGTTTTGACTTTACCGCAGCATGTAATGAGTCATAGCAATGAGGGTAGGAATGATGGGTCACATTTTCAAAAGTGCACAGGTGACTTAGGAGCCTAAGCTCCATCTGCAAATGTGATGTAGGCATTCAGGAGCCACCGTCTCATTGAAAGTAAATGGGACTCCTAAGTCACTTAGGTGTTTCGAAAATTTTATCCATCGAGGCTATAGCTAAGAAAGGAGAAAATGTACATAAAGTTTATGAAATTCTTCAGTATCTCTATGTACATAAAGTTTATGAAATCCTTCAGTGTCTCTATGTACTTTCTTTTTGCAATGCAGCAGCACAACATCTGAAGGGACTTAGGGAGGGCGGAATAAGTAAAATAAAGCAGGTTATAGGAAAATGAATAAGATTAGACAAGGTAATCATTTTCTATTTCCTCCACCAATCACATAAGACCTTAAAGGCTGAATCATCACTATGAACCCTATAACCAACTCATCTACAAGATTTCCTACTTGTGTTCTGAATTCTGGTGAATTTTTCCACATCCTCCTCCTTCTTTAGTTTTAAAATTTGGAAGCATTGCAGTTGGAATCCTCATCTGCTGGTAAAAGATTTGTCCTATTAGTGAGAACACAGACCCATTTCTAATTCAGAACAGTTCTGCTACATATTCTCTAGTACCATTAAAAACTGCTGATTAACCAATGGACCAATGGATCTCCATGTGCTATGCAGCTGTCACATCAGATGTTTTCTCTGTCACAATTGGTATGTAATTTTGCTGGGTTTAAGTGCAGAAGAGGGGCGTTTCTTTGTGATAGTACAAATAATTCATCATTCTCTATGGCTCAAGATTGTTATGAGGAAGAGAAATATCTCACAGTTATACTGTGGTTCATCCTAAATCTGACAAGAGAGTGGCTGGCATATATAGTGGAAGTTTGATAAAATATTTTAAAATCAGACATAGAAAAAGAATTGCAAAATAAATTCTTCTTCAAAGTCATCTTGTGCTGAATTATTTTTCTTAGTTAAATGCTCTGTTAATATATAGAAAGCATAGCAGATCTGCCATTAAAGGTGTCTGAAAACAACATAATCGCTCATTGCATAGAAAAAAATGTTTTTCATATTTGTTTTGTTTTCTAACTTTTTTTTCAGAAACAGAGAGAATCATGTTCTATAGAAAACAGTATAAAACAAACGTTGCAAGCTTTGCTTCATTACGTGTTACATTGTAGTTTTATGCATGTACGCTGTGTGAACAAGAGGGTTAAAAGTTAAACAGTAGCCTAAGGCTAACACACTTGGAAGCTGAACAGGTACAAAATAGGCTTTTGTTGCTTTCAAACTATTACTGTATGTCTTTAGCAGAAACTAAAATAACAGGCATCTCTGTGTGCAAAAATGTATTTCCTTACGGTTCCAGGTATTATGAAATGGGGCTATTTTAATAGCTGAAGAGCCATATGACCTTTAATCCAATGTCATAAATTTGTCAGTGTCTGAAGCTGGCAGGATATCACTCTTAATGAGGCTAGTTTTTAGGACTTTGTATTTCAGGAATACTAGCTCAGAGTACTCAGAGGGTAACCTAAAATTAATTCAGAAGTACAGTACTGGTAAATCATTATGGAAAATTAAATTAGGAAACCTACTAACTAGAGCACTTTTACAATTTTCAATAAAGTAATGGAGAAATGGGGAAGGATCGCAAGATCAGATTATTCTACTTTTCATACAATGATAAATAACTAGTAGTCATGTTTATGTATAATGAATTACAATCCTGCTACATTTACCTTAGTAACATTTTACAGAGGTTGTATTTTACTCCCAACTACCAATTATGTCATCATCCTGGCATTTACCTGGACATAATGATACACAGCAAACCCATTCTTGTAACATAATTCATTACTTAAAAGTGTTTGTAAAGCTATACAGCATCCTATATATACATAATGACTTGGATATTGCTATTAAATTTTACAGATTAAAGTTTAGTAAATCTTAAAGTCTTACACTGCTTTCCATGTTTCTTATTAATCCTAAAGGAAAAGATGTTCAGCTATTTAAATGTCAATAACTATGTAACCCTCCCCTCCACATAAGAAAATAAGCAAGCAAAAAAGAGAGACCATGTAATTTGTTGTACAATGCTATGCAATAACACATGTATCCTTATAACTTAAATGCTAAAACGTACAGGAATTTTAATGGTTTATATGGCATTATATATGATAAGACACTATATTTACCATCACAATATTGTTTTTGACCATTAAACACCAAGATGAGAAATGCATACTTTTCTTCACTCCTTTTTATAGCAGTTTTCATTTCTATAGAACTCAAAATCCTGGTAAGAAATATCTATTGTAACATTATCTTACATTTATTCAATTTAATTTCAGTTTGAGAAGGCTAGCATATAGATCTTTTTATAAGCTTGTAAGGTCACCAAATTTAAATTAAAGTGACCTCTTTTAAAGCACATTAATAAAAGTACTATGCAGAGAGAAATTTAATATGAATGGTTAAAATGCATGGAATTCTGATTTTACTGTCAAACAGCTCAATTAAACAAATTGAATTTTTAAGCAACAAAAGGGAATTGAATCAAATTAGAAACAGAGTGGGATCTGAAATGTGGACATTTATGAGTGATAGTCATAGGGCCCTCCAGCAGCGAGTTTTCTTTATTTGTTGCCTCAGCAGTTAGAAGGGGTTGGCAGGCTGCAACACAAAAGGATAAAAATGTTCACCATTGAAACTCAGTTTTTGGCTCCCAATAAATCATCTGTCACTTCATCACAGCCCAGTAGATAATGAGCAATAAAGTTTTCACACTCAGGGAATGAGGAAGCAGACACAAGAAATACAGCTAAAGCTGCTGTCTTCCTTTTCTGTAAACGCAAGGTGCTTTGTGTAATAAATGACCTCTAGATTTTGGGGAAAGAATAATTCCAGCATTTGTAAAATAAACAGTTTGATGCATTAAAAAAAACACCCCACATTCTGATCACATTACCTAGATCCTTTAATGAAAGAAATGACTTACACATACATATAAGTTGTAAGTATACATCAGGAAATGATTCCAGGCTGTACATTAGCCTTAAAGTTGTCTGGCTACTGTTAGCAGCGAACACTGTCGGCAATACAATAAAGTAGTACAGTAATTTGAAAAGTCACTATTTTAAGCAGCAAAGAGTCCTGTGGCACCTTATGGAGATCCAGACTAACACGGCTACCCCTCTGATAGTTGTCACTATTTTAAGAAATTCGGCAGGCCATTTTAATTTTAGATTAGAGCCCAATACTTGAGGTTTCCTCAACTACCACTCCAGTTACTGGGGGTTGAGAGTGCCCTGCATCTCTCTAGTAGATCTCAGCACTTGCAGAACTGGGCCTCTACGGAGCTGTTATATATATGATTCAAATGTACGTAGCATATGAAGATAAAGGTATATTGTGGGAATATCGAGTTCATTTCAACTGGTCATATCTTTACCCGGATATTTTAAGTAAAGCTTGGCTCATTTACAGAATTCTACCTTGCTATGCTATTTCTTAATTGCTGTACTGGTGAATACTTTGCACTTCCTGATGTAACAACACCAGAAAAATTGTTGCTTCTAAGTTCATGATCACTTTTTTACTCTGAAGTTTCAACCCATTTCAGATCACCCGGAGTTCTGAGCAGGCTCATAATTCAAATTTCACATCAAAGACACTTCAGCAGGGGTATTCTGGATGGCTATGTACAAAGTCTAGTTCACTTGCAAAATGTAAAACTGAGTATCAGTCAAAAAGTAACAACGTAGCCCAAAAAAGACCTAAAACATATCATACATTGATTAGCATTACTTTATGCCTGCATTTGAAGTGATTTGCAGTAAAATGTCAGACATTCTTGTCATATGCAAATTGACAAATTAATGCTTGCATAATATGTCAAGGTAGACAAATATGCAAATAAACTTTGGTACAGTATGTATTTTTGTCATTATCTTAAATAGCTAATTAGTAACATGAAAGGAAATTGAACTTGCCTATTCTCTGAATTGTATGTCAGCTAAGTAAGCACAGGAGTATGTTTATTCTGTTATGTATAAAGATGAACAATTAACAGATATGTTTTACTGCACTACAAGTAACAGTCTGCAGTCCATAAAGATCATTTATTGGCTTACATAGGTAAATATTTAGGTAAAGTTAAATTAAAATAATAGATTGACAATTATAAATGAAAAGGCCAAATTCTACTCACTGTTACACTCACATAAATCCAGATCGGTTCCAATTATATAAATGAAGTGAGTTGCTTTGGATTTACATCTGTGTAAGAAAGAGCAGAATTTGGCCCCAAATGTCCAAAATGGATATTGAAGTCAAACATATGAAAAAGGCCTTTAAATAGCTCAGAACCTATATTAGTTAATTAACAAAGCTGAACATTCCATGTGGAGGTCTATTCTGTATTCTCTCTCTTTTTTCTTATTAAAGTTGTATTATTTATACCTAATGTAGTTACGTTGTACAATACACGAACAGAGTTTGTTTAGCAACAGTGGTGAAAAAATATTCACTACAGGGGCAGTCTGGCAATATTGCTTGTTAAGGCATGCTATTTGTAAGCAAATTTATATGAAAACTATGCAATGTCTAATACTAAACTACTCCAGCCCCACACTGAAGGGTGATTTTACAAACGTCCTGCAGCACTCAATCATTCCTTCATTTTAATGTCTTTATTTTATGATTTTGTTGATGAAATACTACTTACCCAGTGCTCAAAATTCCTTTTAGGCTGCAGGCACTGGCTAGTTGACATGGCAAGCAATATTTTACAGCTATATATTTCAGCTTTCTCTGTCCAAGTTGGAGGACACAGTAGCCAAGATGGTTTTTCATAGTAGAAATATATTTTCATATTTATTTATTGATTTGACTAATGTATCTATTTTTCAATTCACATGCTTATGTTTCAATCCATTAAAGTGATTCATGTTCAAATAATATGTTATTGCAAGTACAAAGAGGAGATAAAGCCACTGTATACTGGCTATAATGCAAGAAGAAAAATAATAAAAATCCATTGCATGATTAAATATAGTTTTTAATCCCCAAATGATCAAAAGTAAAATGATGTTTTTAATTATTTTTAAATAAGTTTTTTTTAAAGTAGGATGCAATTACTTATGAAATAAGTTCTCAAGAAATAAATATTCTGTAGATATTTCTTATCCAGACTAAGTACTCAGAGTAAATTTACCAAATTACTCAGAGTAAATTTACCAAATTACCATCAAAATAAAAATTCAGAAGGGTTTTAATTATTTAATATAGGGAATTGAATGGCAACTGGTAATGAAATGTTGAGCCTTTCACCTCCAGGTCATGGGTTGGAATACAGCCCAGATAGATAGTGGCTGGAAGTTGTAATTACAATAACTCGTGGCTGTTCAGTACCTTGTGTTAAATGAATTGTTGGTCTTAATCCAGTTTCTAGTGGGCAGATGTCCACATTAAAAAAAATAATCTGCCATCTATTGGAGGTCTCAGGAGAGAGGCCAAGATCTGAATGGGCATGAAAACTGAATTATCCTTTTACACATGTAGACCCTCTGAACCGGACTCAGGCAATCTTGTAGTAGAATCAGAGCATTCTGAAATTTTAGAGGGAGATGTCCTCTTAATTTCTCCATCTCCACGTGCTGCAACTCCTGTTTTTCCCCACCCTTTGCCCTCATTATTCTGGGCTCCACCATTACCTTAGTACAAGCCCAAGGAATCTTAGGCATCAGATCCTCTTCTTCCCCTGCCCAAGCCTGAAGTGTGTCTATGTGCAATAGTAGACCCTGTTCTCCTCACCCGCTAGTCTTCTCTGAGCATATCTGCACCAACTACCTTGATATTTTCTTGCCTTCCCTCCTAGCTGTCCTCCCTTGTTTACTGTTGTGCTTCACAGAGATGGATGGATACGGTTACCAAAGGGAGCAGTATGAAGATGCAAGGGGGAAGAATCCCGACTTCTAAAGAGGATAAAACTACAGGCAAAAAAACCTGAACAAACCTTCTTTTCCAATCCTGCTCCTAGGTATGAAGCAGGAAAACCCAGTGGTGGGTTTTCTTCCCCCACATTCCCTTCCTGGATAATAATAGGGTTGCAGAATCCTAGTAGGTGCTCCTTTTTATGTCTCCTTCCTGCCTGTCATTGACAGAAGTGGGAAACTCAACTGGGGAGCATATCCAGGCACTGCTGGTCAGGGAAAGAGAGAATAGCACTGCAGGGTTCCCCTACTTACAGGAGTGATCTTCTTTAAAAATCATGGAGTCCACTCTGACTGCTCACCCACCACCTTGCCAAACAAGCCACTGCATCCAATTACAAAAGGCAAGCCAACTGAATGATTCTGCCAACATTAATAGCAGCTAAATAATTAACAACGTTGGCATTAACTTGTCATCATTATGTTCCAGAAGTAACATTGTACTGGGACTATTAGAGGCAGTTTATACATCCATTTGGAAAGTGATCACAATAATAAGTTTAATGGGGTGCCTGTACTTCCTAGAACCGCATAGTAACAGCACCCCTGACTGGTCGGGAAACTTGATTTTGCAGGTGCTGATATTAGATTGTAAAAGTTTGGTTTAACAGGTTGCATAATCACTTAGCTACAGAAAAGCCACACATCAATAAGAGATAAGTCTGGACAAGAACTCTGGATCCAAACTTTGCAGAAGTTCAGAACCACATCTAGATTTGGATTTGAACATCAGGATGAGTCCAATCTCTGATGGCACCCCCGGACTGCATCACCTACACACAGTGCAGCATTAGGATTAAAGTAATCATTGGCCTATATTTTCAAAAGTTACTAATGATTTTGATGTTCCTGTCATAAACAGATAGCTAAGGGTTAATGTCTCTTTCACCTGAAGCACCTGACCAGAGGACCAATCAGGAAACCGGATTTTTTCAACTTTGGGTGGAGGGAATTGTGTGTCTGAGGTCTTTTGTCTGCCTGCCTGCTTTCTCTGAGCTTTGGAGAAGTAGTTCTACTTTCTAATCTTCTGTTTCTAAGTGTAAGGACAAAGAGATCAGATAGTAAGTTCTATGGTTTCTTTTCTTTGGTATTTGCATGAATATAAGTGCTGGAGTGCTTTGATTTGTCTTCTTTTTGAATAAGGCTGTTTATTCAATATTCTTTTAAGCAATTGACCCTGTGTTGTATCATCTTAATACAGAGAGCACATTTGTATGTATTTTTCTTTCTTTTTATATAAAGCTTTCTTTTAAGACCTGTTGAAGTTTTCTTTACTTCAGGGAAATTGAGTCTGTACTCACCAGGGAATTGGTGGGAGGAAGAAATCGGGGAGATCTGTGTGTTGGATTGCTAGCCTGATTTTGCATTCCCTCTGGGGGAATAGGAAAGCACTTTTTGTTTCCAGGATTGGGAACAGAGAGGGGGGAGTCTCTCTGTGTAGTTTCACAGAGCTTGTGTCTGTGTATCTCTCCAGGAGCACCTGGAGGGGGGAAGGGAAAAAGGATTATTTCCCTTTGTTGTGAGACTCAAGGGATTTGGGTCTTGGGGTCCCCAGGGAAGGTTTTTCAGGGGGACCAGAGTGCCCCAAAACACTCTAATTTTTTGGGTGGTGGCAGCAGGTACCAGGTCCAAGCTGGTAACTAAGCTTGGAGGTTTTCATACTAACCCCCATATTTTGGACGCTAAGGTCCAAAACTGGGACTAAGGTTATTACATGAGTGGCAGCAGGTGGGATCTAGACAGAATCCAGAAGCCAGTAGGAATATTATATTTTTCTTTTCTCTGCTAAGGGCTTTTTAGCAGAGAGAGAAACAGTTGGTGTTAAAAGGGAACCAGAGAGAATTTTTTTTTCTGCTCTCTCTGGCAGTTTGTGGCTTGCATGTTAAGCGAGAAGCCATTAAGAGACTGTTGAGGGTCTTTTGTCATGCAATAGCCCTCCCATTAGGAGGCAAGTACCAGCACTTATATGCATGCAAATAAAGTGGTTTTTCTGGTTTCCCTTCATTGAACATTAGCTAGAGAGAGAAAAGGAAAATTAGCTAAAGGCACTGTTGCTAGGCAGACTTCAGGAGGCAACAGAGAACCTGCAGTTCAGAAGATAAACACCGGAGGGCACCCCAACACAAGAAAACAGGAATCATGACTTCTAAGGCAAAAATTGAGGCCAAAGAACAAATCAAAGAAGCTGAACACAGGCGACAACTGGAAATAAAACAAAAAGAGATGGAGATGAAAGAAAGAGAAGAACAGATCAAAGAGGCAGCCTACCAAAGAGAACAGGCAGCCTACCAAAGAGAACAAGCAGCCCAAGAGGCAGCACACAAAAGAAAACTAGAAGAAGAAGAGGTGGCCTACCGAAGGAAACAAGCAGAAGAAGAGTTGGCCCACAGAAGGAAGCAAGAAGAAGAAGAGGCGGCCCACCGCCGAGACATGGAAAAACACCAAAAAGAAATGGAAAAACAACAAAAAGAAATGGAAAAACAACAAAAAGAGAATGAAGAGAAGGAAAAACAGAGAAAACATGAACTGGACTTGGCAAAAGCTGGGCTGCCTGTGCCAGCCAACCCTAACAACCCGGCGCCAAATATTGCTCCACAGCACAGGAAATTTCCCACCTACAAGGCAGGTGATGACACCGAGGCCTTCTTGGAAAATTTTGAAAGAGCCTGTCTTGGGTACAACATCCCTGAAGACCAGTACATGGTAGAATTGAGGTCACAGCTCAGTGGACCTTTAGCAGAGGTGGCAGCTGAAATGCCTAAGCTGCAAATGAATGACTATAAACTTTTTCAAACCAAGGCCAGATACCGAATGGGGATAACCCCAGATCATGCCCTTCGGCGCTTCAGAACCCAAAAGTGGAAACCCGAGGTGTCATTTCCCAAACACGCCTACTACATTGCAAAAAACTATGAGGCCTGGATAACAGGAAACAACATTCAAACCTTGGAAGAACTGAACCTCCTCATACAAATGGAGCAGTTCTTGGATGGTGTTCCTCAAGACATCACACGGTACATACAAGATGGAAATCCCAAATATATCGCTGAGGCGGGGGAGATTGCAGCCAAATGGATGGAACTGGCAGAAAGCAAGAAAGCTACTGTCAAGGGGAACGATTACCCCAGGGGGCACACAGACCATAAACCCTACAACCGAGGACAGCCAAAGACCCCACATACAACCCAAGTCAAGCCACAGATGCCCTACTCTTCCACCTCACCAGTCTCCAGTAACTCACTTCGGCCCAGTGACCCATCAGATGGAAGATGCTTTAAGTGTAATGAACTGGGACATATCAAGGCCAACTGTCCCAAGAACACCATGCGAGTGCAATTCATTACACCACCATCACACCAAAGATCCCCAGGCCCGGATGCCTCTCAAATACCCTTGGAGCGAAGGGAAAATTTGAGAGTGGGCGGAAAGAAGGTTACTGCGTGGAGAGACACGGGGGCACAAGTGTCAGCTATCCACCAATCCTTCGTTGACCCCAAATTCATCAACCCAAAGGCCAAAGTTACAATTTACCCCTTCATGTCACAAGCTGTAGACTTGCCTACAGCTCAACTGCCTGTCCAGTACAAAGGCTGGTCAGGAATGTGGACTTTTGCAGTCTATGACAATTATCCTATCCCCATGCTACTGGGGGAAGACTTGGCCAACCAGGTGAGGCGGGCCAAGAGAGTGGGAATGGTTACACGTAGCCAAACCAGGCAAGCTTCCAGACCCATTCCTGTTCCTGAACCGTCCACAGAGGCCCCGTCTGTGTTACCGGAGACCCAGACAGAGGTAGTGGACCCGTATTCCATGCCTACCACTGAAACAGCCACAGCATCTCCAGTCCCAGGCCCGGAACTGGAACAGCAACCAGCACCAGCAAGTGCAACCACATCTTCAAACTCAACGCCAGAGGGCGCCAGCGAGCCAGAACTGGCAGAAGCAAAAGACAGCCATACCCAAAAGGCTCAGCCAGAGCCTGAAATACCCTCAGGTGCACCAGCGGAGAGCGGTTCACCAGCAACGGAAACAACCCCATCACCTACATCGCTTCCAGAGGGACCAAGCCCAAGTCCACAGTCTGAGGAAGAACTGGTGACCCCAGCCTCAAGGGAACAGTTCCAGACTGAGCAGGAAGCGGATGACAGCCTTCAGAAAGCTTGGGCGGCGGCACGGAGCACCCCACCGCCTCTCAGCTCTTCTAATCGATCCCGGTTTGTTATAGACCAAGGACTTTTATACAAGGAAATTCTTTCTGGTGGACACCGGGAAGAATGGCAGCCGCAAAAACAGTTGGTGGTTCCAACTAAGTACCAGGGGAAGCTCTTAAGCTTAGCCCATGATCATCCCAGTGGCCATGCTGGGGTGAACAGAACCAAGGACCGGTTGGGGAAGTCCTTCCACTGGGAGGGGATGGGCAAGGACGTTGCCAAGTATGTCCGGTCTTGTGAGGTATGCCAAAGAGTGGGAAAGCCTCAAGACCAGGTCAAGGCCCCTCTCCAGCCACTCCCCATAATTGAGGTCCCATTTCAGCGAGTAGCTGTGGATATTCTGGGCCCTTTCCCAAAAAAGACGCCCAAAGGAAAGCAGTACGTACTGACTTTAGTGGACTTTGCTACCCGATGGCCAGAAGCAGTCACTCTAGGCAACACCAGGGCTAACACTGTGTGCCTGGCCCTAACGGACATCTTTGCCAGGGTAGGTTGGCCCTCTGACATCCTTACAGATTCAGGGTCTAATTTCCTGGCAGGGACCATGGAAAAACTGTGGGAAACTCATGGGGTGAATCACTTGGTTGCCACCCCGTACCACCATCAAACCAATGGCCTGGTGGAAAGGTTCAATGGAACTTTGGGGGCCATGATACGAAAATTCATCAACGAATTCTCCAATAATTGGGACCTAGTGTTGCAGCAGTTGCTGTTTGCCTACAGGGCTGTACCACATCCCAGTTTAGGGTTTTCACCATTTGAACTTGTGTATGGTCACGAGGTTAAGGGGCCATTACAGTTGGTGAAGCAGCAATGGGAGGGGTTTACGCCTTCTCCAGGAACTAACATTCTGGACTTTGTAAGCAACCTACAAAGCACCCTCCGACACTCTTTAGCCCTTGCTACAGAGAACCTAAAGGATGCTCAAGAAGAGCAAAAGGCCTGGTATGACAGACATGCCAGAGATCGGTCCTTCAAAGTAGGAGACCAGGTTATGGTCTTGAAGGCGCAACAGGCCCATAAGATGGAAGCATCATGGGAAGGGCCATTCACGGTCCAAGAGCGCCTGGGAGCTGTAAACTACCTCATAGCATTTCCCAATTCCTCACTAAAGCCTAAAGTGTACCATGTTAATTCTCTCAAGCCTTTCTATTCCAGAGACTTACAGGTTTGTCAGTTTACAGTCCAGGGAGATGATGCTGAGTGGCCTGACGGTGTCTACTACGACGGGAAAAAAGACGGTGGCGTGGAAGAGGTGAACCTCTCAACCACCCTGGAACGTCTGCAGCGGCAACAAATCAAGGAGCTGTGCACTAGCTTCGCCCCATTGTTCTCAGCCACCCCAGGACGGACTGAACGGGCATACCACTCCATTGATACAGGTAATGCTCACCCAATCAGAACCCCACCCTACCGAGTGTCTCCTCATGCCCAAGCTGCTATAGAACGGGAGATCCAGAACATGCTACAGATGGGTATAATCCGCTTATCTACCAGTGCATGGGCATCTCCAGTGGTTCTGGTACCCAAACCAGATGGGGAAATACGCTTTTGCGTGGACTACCGTAAGCTAAATGCTGTAACTCGTCCGGACAACTATCCAATGCCACGTACCGATGAGCTATTGGAAAAGTTGGGACGTGCCCAGTTCATCTCTACAATAGACTTAACCAAGGGGTACTGGCAAGTACCGCTAGATGAACCTGCCAAGGAGAGGTCAGCATTCGTCACCCATGCGGGGGTGTATGAATTCAATGTCCTTCCTTTCGGCCTTCGAAATGCACCCGCCACCTTCCAGAGGCTGGTAGATGGTCTACTAGCTGGACTGGGAGAATTTGCAGTTGCCTACCTCGATGATGTGGCCATTTTTTCAGACTCCTGGCCCGAACACCTACTACACCTGGAAAAGGTCTTTGAGCGCATCAGGCAGGCAGGACTAACTGTTAAGGCCAAAAAGTGTCAAATAGGCCAAAACAGAGTGACTTACCTGGGGCACCAGGTGGGTCGAGGAACCATAAACCCCCTACAGGCCAAGGTGGATGCTATCCAAAAGTGGCCTGTCCCACGGTCCAAGAAGCAGGTCCAATCCTTCTTAGGCTTGGCCGGATACTACAGGCGATTTGTACCCCACTATAGCCAAATCGCTGCCCCACTGACCGACCTGACCAAAAAGACCCAGCCAAATGCAGTTAAGTGCACTGATAAGTGTCAAAAGGCCTTTACCCAACTTAAGGCAACGCTCATGTCTGACCCTGTGCTCAGGGCCCCGGATTTTGACAAGCCATTCCTAGTAACCACAGATGCATCTGAGCGTGGTATAGGAGCAGTGCTCATGCAGGAAGCAACAGATCACAACTTCCATCCTGTCGTGTTTCTCAGCAAGAAACTGTCTGAGAGGGAAAGTCACTGGTCAGTCAGTGAAAAGGAATGCTATGCCATTGTGTACGCCCTGGAAAAGCTACGCCCATATGTTTGGGGACGGCGGTTCCAACTACAAACTGACCATGCTGCACTAAAGTGGCTTCATACTGCCAAGGGGAACAACAAGAAACTTCTTCGTTGGAGTTTAGCTCTCCAAGATTTTGATTTTGAAATTCAACACATCACAGGAGCTTCTAACAAAGTAGCTCATGCACTCTCCCGTGAGAGTTTCCCAGAATTCAGTAGTTAAAAAGTGTTCTTAAAATGTAGAAGTCTGTTAGTTATATACTTAGGAGTATATGTAAAGGTGTATGTGTTGTATTAATCTGTTTATTTTCAAGTTCTAGAAGGAAATCGCCGCCAGTGAGCTTCCCCACTGTCTGCAATTTGGGGGGCGTGTCATAAACAGATAGCTAAGGGTTAATGTCTCTTTCACCTGAAGCACCTGACCAGAGGACCAATCAGGAAACCGGATTTTTTCAACTTTGGGTGGAGGGAATTGTGTGTCTGAGGTCTTTTGTCTGCCTGCCTGCTTTCTCTGAGCTTTGGAGAAGTAGTTCTACTTTCTAATCTTCTGTTTCTAAGTGTAAGGACAAAGAGATCAGATAGTAAGTTCTATGGTTTCTTTTCTTTGGTATTTGCATGAATATAAGTGCTGGAGTGCTTTGATTTGTCTTCTTTTTGAATAAGGCTGTTTATTCAATATTCTTTTAAGCAATTGACCCTGTGTTGTATCATCTTAATACAGAGAGCACATTTGTATGTATTTTTCTTTCTTTTTATATAAAGCTTTCTTTTAAGACCTGTTGAAGTTTTCTTTACTTCAGGGAAATTGAGTCTGTACTCACCAGGGAATTGGTGGGAGGAAGAAATCGGGGAGATCTGTGTGTTGGATTGCTAGCCTGATTTTGCATTCCCTCTGGGGGAATAGGAAAGCACTTTTTGTTCCCAGGATTGGGAACAGAGAGGGGGGAGTCTCTCTGTGTAGTTTCACAGAGCTTGTGTCTGTGTATCTCTCCAGGAGCACCTGGAGGGGGGAAGGGAAAAAGGATTATTTCCCTTTGTTGTGAGACTCAAGGGATTTGGGTCTTGGGGTCCCCAGGGAAGGTTTTTCAGGGGGACCAGAGTGCCCCAAAACACTCTAATTTTTTGGGTGGTGGCAGCAGGTACCAGGTCCAAGCTGGTAACTAAGCTTGGAGGTTTTCATACTAACCCCCATATTTTGGACGCTAAGGTCCAAAACTGGGACTAAGGTTATTACAGTTCCCAACATGAAGCACCTTGAAGAGGCCCAGTTGTCTCTAATATCCTGGGACCAACTCAGCTCCAGCAACACAGCAAACAAGTTCCTAATGTCAATTTAACTTAAATAATAATAAAAAACCATATACAATATCTATTCTTGTGTAGTGTGTTGGTGGCGGTGGGACAGAAGGTGGCAGTACAAACATTCAAGCTTTTTCACTCACTAGTGCTAGAATGTTGGTACTGCTCCCTAGAGTTGAACTTCTGGGACATTATGATAGCTGTAATTCTGTCACTGTGTCTGTCTCCTTTCCTTTCCTTAAAGAGGAAAACTCCAGTGGATACCAACCTGTTTTTTCCCAACCCACTGCCCCCATTCTCAGATAATCTATTTCTGTCACTTCTACCCCATGTCTCACATTCCCTCCACCCTGCAATACTGGATACTTCACTTGCCCTTTCTAGACCTTGTTTTGTGCTATCCACAAGGGTTTATTGGTGGTTGGGGAACCATAATAGTAGCTCACGTATGAGCTAAGTGAATTAACTCAGCTCCTGCTCTTAAGTGTATCAGCATTCCAGCCAAGCTAACTCTTCTCCCACACAATGTTACTGTATCTATCTGGCTATCACTGTAATAGCTCCTGTGGAGATGTTCTGCCATATCACATCTAGGAATGACAGTGACCATTTATTCATCTGTTTAATTTTAATCTTCCTCCTACTAGCTGTTCCTCTTGCTTTTGCTGTTCTCTGAAGAGCCTTTTCTCTTTTAGTAGCTACCCCACTCCAAAGGCCTGTTTCTTTACAAGATTCCCCAAGGACATTCACTCTCTCTTAGAGCTTGTCTACACTACCGCTGAGGGCGATGTAACTTACGTCACTTAGGAGTGTGAAAAAAAAAACACACTTAAAGTGGTCTCTGCACTATGCTATGTCATCAGAAGACACTCTCCTGCTGACACAGCACATCTTCACCAGACGTGCTAAATTGGTGCAGCTGCATCAATACAACTGTGCCAACGTAGCACGGTTGTGAATACAAGTCCTTAGTGTCACTTTGCTGTCAACCAATGTGCCCAGCCCTGCACTTCCAATAAGACCCTTCTTCACTCACTCATGGTACAGATAATGATGTGACTGTCCTGAGATCCCAGCTACAGCTCTGACACAAGACTATTACAACAAATCAACTGCACCCTGTCTAACTAGGAGTGTGCATGTACACCAAGTCAAAATCAGAGTTACCTGTAACTGTGAGTCTGGTTAATGCTGACTAGTGACAAAACTGAGACCTACATATTCAATATATGTATTTCTAAGGTGTCTTTAATTGTGATACACACCAGGAGATATATGAAAAATTTCAGTATAATAGGACTTGGGATCTTACATATCAAATTCACTTTTGAAAATGATGCTCAGCCATCTGAATCTCTTAGGTCTTGAAATGTGGAACAGTGCAACACCTAAATACCTTTAGAAATCTGGGCCATAGTGCTTCACAGCAACACAGTATCCCAATAAGCAATCTCCAAAACCCCAGACCACAGTCTTCGCACTAAGGGCATGTCTACACTTGCCTCCGGAGCAACTGATCCAGTGGGGGTTGATTTATTGCGTCTAGTGAAGACGCGATAATCAACTGCTGAGCCCTCTCCCATCGACACTGGTACTCCACTGGAGCAAGAAACATAGGTGGAGTCGACAGGGGAGTGTGAGCAGTTGACCTACCGCAGTGAAGACACCGCAGTAAGTAGATCTAAGTACGTCGACTTCACATAGCTGAAGTTGCGTAACTTAGATCAACCCCCGCCGCCCCGCCCCCAAGTGTATAGCAGGCCTAAGAGTTAAACAAGACAGAAAAAAAGTACAGCACTGCACTGTTACTGCCAAGACTGAACTAAATCCCTAGCCACAACCATGGCAGGGAGACAGTTAAATATGTCAAATGAAGATCTGGCCACATCTTTTCCAGCTGGGACATGCACTCGCACACCATACACAACTGGTGGTGGAATCACCATCCTTAGAGGTTTTTAAGGCTCGGCTTGACAAAGCTCTGGCTGGAATGATTTAGTTTTGGTTGGTCCTGCTTTGAGCAGGGGGTTGGACTAGATGACCTCCTGAGGTCTCTTACAACCCTAATCTTCTATGATGCTACGATTACTTTGCATGAATATGATGATAAAAAACTAATTTTAAATTTGACTCAAACCAGTAATTTTACAAAGGTCTGATTTGTAACAGTGATGTCTCAGGAAAGGCTTGATTTGAATATGTGACAAAGAGGAGCTTTAAAATGCCCTCATCCTGCCAGCCTATCTGTTCTAAATCCACAAACCACTCCCACCTGAGAGAATGAAAGGACCAATGGCTTGATTTTCCTCCCATTCTTCATTCCAATTCACCCAGTCAGGGATTTTAGAGGCAGAGTTCCACTTAGTTGTGGCACTTCTGTTGCATCAAGAGCTAGTTTTTTGTTTTGTTTTGTTTTGTTTTATAATGGCTGGTGGGAGAAAGAGGTGTGGTGAGAGACTATAAAGGGGTGACTGAGCTTAGAGGTGTTAGGCCAGATTTGTAAAAGTATTTAGGCAATTAAAGATGCAGATAGGCAATTACAATGGAATTTTCAAATACATCTACATGCCTGACACCTATTGAAATCAATGGGAGTTGAGTGCCTAAATGCTTTTGAAAATTCCACTTGGTGCTTATCTGAATCTTGAGGTACCTAAATACCCTTAAAAATCAGGCCCTTAGTCCAGCCATAGCCAGGTTAGGAGAGACTGCTACCAGATCCAGGCCCTACCTGGTTTTACTTTATGTCTGTCCTGATAAATGCAGCCTGGTTACATAGTGTAGCTTATTTTTTCTCTTTGGTCAGTTTTTGTTTGCTTTGTTGTCTAATAAACTGTAACTTTTAATCAACAAGAAGGACTGCTGCAACACTGGTCCAAAAGGAGAAGCCCAAAGTCTCACAAGTTGTCACCTAGAGCAGAAGTCAGGCCCCACAGGGTATTGTAGTCAGTAGTTTTGTTTCTGCAGCTAGAATAAAGTAGTTTTATAAGCAGGTGGAATGTACCATCAATTGCTTTAAACAAGGGACAAAATATTACAGTAGTGGCTCTGAATCATTATGGACCTGGCCCTGATTTGAAAGGTGAACTGTTTCATTCCCAACACCAGTCACCTGAGCCATCCCAGCGCCTTCAGCTATTGAGTGTTATCCCTATCTTTCTATGCAGCGTCCCATTCTGTAGTATATAAAGCAAGAAGACACAAATTATTGATGACCACTGTCAAGAAATCCTGAGAAACTACAAAATGTGCTTTAGGCCCACGTCTTCTATTAACTGTCAGAGGGGTAGTCGTGTTAGTCTGGATCTGTAAAAAGCAACAAAGAGTCCTGTGGCACCTTATAGACTAACAGATGTATTGGAGCATGAGCTTTCGTAGATGAATACCCACTTTGCCAGACACATGTAATGGAAATTTCCAGAGGCAGGTATAAATATGCAGGCAAGAATCAGTCTAGAGATAATGAGGTTAGTTCATTCAGGGAGGATGAAGCCCTCTCCTAGCAGTTGAGGTGTGCTAGAAGACGGCCTCATCCTCCCTGATTGAACTAACCTCGTTATCTCTCGACTGATTCTTGCCTGCATATTTATACCTGCCTCTGGAAATTTCCATTACATGTGTCTGATGAAATGGGTATTCACCCACAAAAGCTCATGCTCCAATATATCTGTTAGCCTATAAGGTGCCACAGTACTCTTTGTCTTCTATTAGGTTACTGTAATGATTGGCAGATATCAGTTTATATGACAACCTCTGATGTTTTTCCATACACATATGCACCTACACAGTAGCATAGTAAACTTAGCACCAAATCATACACACACACTCTTATACTGATTGTCGTAATAATCAATGTTATAATAACAGACCAGTGAAACAAACACCTCTCCTAATTATAAGGATCAAATGAGGTTTTATTGTGAAACAAGCTCACAACAAAGTTTGCTTTGTGGCATAATATCATGATACAATGAAAACAGAGAACAAGATGAATAATGACATAACAGTACAGTGTATGTTTTAATTAGCTAAAGGTAACCAAATGAGGTTTGCCACTATTATATTAAGGTCAGATCTCCACATGGTTTCATCAACATCATATTAAGACAAGCAAGGTGATGCTAAATTGGAGTTTAAACCTAATCAACATAATTAAACAGAAAGTAAGAACGTGTTTAAAGCTAAACCTATTTTACTGATCATTCTATTTGCATTAGTCTTGTATAGTAAATATTAGCACCACAGAAATGTTAATTAAATTGTTCCCATACAAACAGAACAAAAAAGCCTAATCTAAATTGGTATTTTTTTAAATGGCTGCACTACATCTTAGCCTTTTGTGCATAATCCATTTCAAAAGTGTATTCAAATGATGTTAAATAGTCTAATACATTCCAATGTATTGACATACTGACATTTAATGTGTGGGAAAAGGGAAACTACAGTGGACTAAAAAAGTCATGGGAAACTATAAAAACAAACTGAGCATAATTTAAACTGATTGGATGCTTCCTTTTAAGAAGCTATTAGTTTCAAAATCCAAAATGTAGACATTGAACTGTGGTCAAGCTATGACTTAAATTGGAAAAACATGATTTATTATGTCTGAGTCTTGTAATAATGTCCTGCACAACTGATTCAGTGGGAAATTAACATTTTCAAAAGTGCCTAAGTGACTTAGGGTCCTAAGTCTCCTTTTCAAAAGTGGCTCCACTGGGAGTCTCCACAGGGAGCTCCTATGTACTTTTGAAAATCCAGGAGCCTCTCTGCATCTTTAGGTACCTAAATACAGCTAAAAATCTTGCTTCCACTTTTGAAAGTAGTGCATAGGTGCTTTTGAAAATTTTATCCCATATCAATATACATAATACTCAATGTATTGGGCCTGAGGGTCTGTCTACACAGCAAAGAAAGAGCAGAGACTCTCAGAGCCTGGGTCAACTGACTTAGGCTCATTTTGCGGAGCTAAAAACAGCAGTGCAGAGGTTCAGGCCTGGGCTGGAGCCTGATTATGAGACCCTTCCCCTCACTGGCTTTCAGAGCCCAAGTTCCAGCCTGAGCCCGAATGGTTACACTGATATTTTCAGTCCCACAGCACAAGCCCTGTGAACCCAAGTTAGTTGACTCAGGCTCTGAGACTTGCTACCACTAGTTGTTTTGTTTTTTTGCTGTGTAGACTTACCCAGAGTCTCCTCTCAGGTGTTAATCCACTGATTATAATGGAAAAAATGAGGAGTACTTGTGGCACCTTAGAGACTAACACATTTATTTGGGCATAAGCTTTCGTGGGCTAAAACCCACTTCATCAGATGCATGCAGTGGAAAATACAGTAGGAAGATATATATACACAGAGAACATGAAAAAATGGGTGTTGCCATACCAACTCTAATGAGACTAATCAATTAAGGTGGGCTATTATCAGCAGGAGAAAAAAACTTTTGTAGTGATAATCAGGATGGCCCATTTCAAACAGTTGACAAGAACGTGCAAGTAACAGTAGGGGAAAAATAGCATGGGGAAATAGCTTTTACTTTGTGTAATGACCCATACATTCCCAGTCTTTATTCAAACCTATTTTAATGGTGTCTACTTTGCAAATTAATTTCAGTTCTGCAGTTTCTCATTGGTTTTGAAGTTTTTTTGTTGAAGAATTGTGACTTTTAGGTCTGTAATTTAGTGACCTGGGAGGTTGAAGTGTTCCCCGACTGGTTTTTGAATGTTACAATTCTTGATGTCTGATTTGTGTCCATTTATTCTTTTGCATAGAGACTGTCCGGCTTGGCCAATGTACATGACAGAGGGGCATTGCTGGAACATGATGGCATATATCACATTGGTACATGTGCAAGTGAATGAGCCTCTGATGGTGTGGCTGATGTGATTAGGTCCTATGAGGGTATCCCTTGAATAGATATGTGGACAGAGTTGGCAATGGGCTTTGCTGCAAGGATAGGTTCCTGAGTTAGTGTTTTTGTTGTGTGGTGTGTGGTTGCTGGTGACTATTTGCTTCAGGTGAGGGGTTTGTCTGTAAGCGAGGACTGGCCTGTCTCCCAAGATCTGTGAGAGTGAGGGATCATCCTTCAGGATAGGTTGTAGATCCTCGATGATGCGCTGGAGAGGTTTTAGTTAGGGACTGAAGGTGACAGCTAGTAGTGCTCTGTTACTTTTCTTGATGGGCCTGTCCTGGAGTAGGTGACTTCTGGGTATTCTTCTGACTCTGTCAATCTGTTTCTTCACTTCAGCAGGTGGGTATTGTAGCTTTAAGAATGCTTGATAGAGTTACTCCTGATTTACATAGGTAAATAAAAGCAGAATCAGACCCATTAACTTTAGTTATATGCTTTGAAATATGAACTGAAGACACAAAACCCTATCAGTTTAGCCGGCTGTAATTATCTTTATATTTGCAATGCACTGATTTATTTACACTTACTGTTTCAAAAAGTTATTGCTACATTTTGATGAGCAGTAAAGATTCATAGTTTTCACTTCAATCATTTTTAAATAAATGTCTTTGAAGCACTGAATTTTTCTAGCCATTGCATTTCAGTATCTACTGCAAAGAAAGGGTTAAAGTGAAACGCAAAGAGTCTGGTGTTACTGAAGCCCCAAATAATGAGCAGAATGCACAGTGCTCAGCCGCAGAATTAGCTCTTCTGAGTACAATGTTGGCAAACACTGGCATTAAAAGGACTCCCAAATGAGCAAAGACGTCTTCCACTCCATCATGAAGAATTGTTCTCTGGAGTAAGTACCAGTGGGGACATGCTTAAAACACTTACCATATGTGACTAAGAGTGGTCTAATTTGTCCATTTTGAAATTCTGCCTTTCTTTTGAAAGGATAGTTAATTTAAAGTAATTTATTTCATAGGTGAAGCTTTATTCTGAGTGGTTAATATATCACCCTTGGTTGCCTGAACAATTAGAAATTGTCACCCAAGAAAAATATTGCCATTCATGTAAATAACTATTTACCTAAAGGAAATGGGAATCCACAAGAGTCAGCATACTTTAATGAGGCATGACAATAGGGAGAAAAAGCCAGTGGTATACTGCATCTGCTAAAGCTGACATCGCTTATAGTAAAAATTGGCCAAAACAACTATTATTTGTTTTTTTCCTGTCAGAAATAATGCAGCTTGAAATTTTCAACAGGCAACATGCATCCAGACCATTTGTTACTTCTAATGGCCTAATTGTTCTCCTGGCAGAAATAAAAAATTAGGGCAGTTACGTCATTTACCTAAATTTCTAATTAATGCAATGGTAATAGAAAAATTGGAACAGAAGGAAAAACTCTTGGGTGAAAAATGTCTCTACTAGCCTTTACATAATTTGTCTTTGGTAACTTTTCTACTCTCTTTTTCTTCTAATCAGCAGGATGCTGATCACTGCATAGATGTTGTACAGGAGAAAAATATATAATATGCTCCAATCCTGGAGAAATATGACTTCTGACACTTTTACTGTTGAAACAAAGCACGGTGAAAGCAATACTTGTTAAAAAGGGAAATGAGTATCTCATCAAGAATTGGTAACTTTACAGTAGTTAAAATCCAGAAACCCTGTACTCACACAAAAAATGCATGTACCCTCAGTACATTAATATGGCATTGGGAATCTGCTTTACACTTAAAAACAGCAACAAAATTGAAGGATCAGGCTGCCTTTCTATCCTTAACTTTTCCCACTGTGCTGTACCCAACTGTATAATACATAGCGTGCAAAACACCTCATGCAATGGATTGGAGACCCACTCCAATACTGACACACAACAGGGTGAGGGACAAAGTAAAAGTTTACATTTGAATTCCATGTGCTAATCAGGATCTCATGGGGTTTTAATTTAATTTCTTCATTCTTAGAAATCAAAAGAGCCTTTGAAGTAGTTTGATTTCAGCCTATGCCATTGTGCTTCGTATTGCTTCAGCGTGAAGTGTGTCAACATGCACTGATGCACTTAGATTAATCTTAAAACCACCTTTGAAATGCCTGGGATTTCCTATATTGAAACACCTTTGAATGCACAGCACTATGTTGGTCTTTATTGTTGAAATGTTATTGAACAGACAGTTGATGATCTATATACTATAAAGATACATATAAGTGGATCTTTGACTTGACACAGCATGTTAATCTCGACTATAGTACTGCTGTTAAAATACAGGTATCCAGTAATGCATGCAGGCTGAAATTTCAAGGTAATTAAAATGAAGTCATAGTTAGTGCAGAGCTGGAGTCTGCCCAAGCTTCCAGGGGGACATACAAGAAAGTTCTAGTGGAGGTGGGGAGTGCATGACAGTGCTGACAACACAGATGTTTCCTTTAATGGAAAAATCCTATAGTATGTGACAGGAATTATACAGTAGGGATCTACAGAAATGTAATAGATTCCTATGTAAAATACTCTAAATATCTTTTTAGAAAATGATAAACTTGCTATAGATTTATACAACTATTCTACAGCAAATTGAATCAATAGGATACTTTAAAAAAATTCTATAGAAAGGTTATAGTTTTCTACAGTACTTTCTATAAGGGACAGACTGAAATGAGGAGACTGAACAAAAAGCAGATTTGCTTGAAGTTTGAATCTCAAATCTAAGAGCAGGAAACCCTCAAAAAAATCTGAAATCTCGATGCCCAAATTTGCTGAAAGTTTTGTTATATTGGGTTGAGAAAAGTCTTCTAGTAGTTCTGCCCTTTTAACCTGCTCCACCATCCATATCATCAAATGGTCTATGTTGCAAATACATTTCCTGCAACTTTCTCCTGAATACATGACCACCTCCCAAAGTCTGTCTCTCTGCAGGTTGCTTTAAAGAGATGTGAAATGCACCATGTTCCAGAGGTTGAGCATGATGCCTCTTCCCAAGTGCCTCACCGCCAAATATGTTTCAAACAATATTTAGTCCTGTGAAATAAGAAGGTCATTCCAAGTGTCCATCCAGGGCACATTTGCTTTCCTCCAGTGAAGCAGTTCTCTACGCACATGTCAGAGCCATGCAGAGCCAATCCTATTTGTATATCTTATTTGCCATTTTGATTTTCCTAATACTGAAGTTCCTTCACAGCTTGAACCCACATTTAGCAGAGCTGGTCTGAGCTCATCTCTCTCAGGATCCAGTCAATGCCATTCCTTGAATAAAGAGTCACTAATGAGTAATGTGAGCTGCTTCCTCTCCTCCGCTTGTCCCCACCTAGGTCTGAATACTGTATATGCAACATGAGAGTCCATTTGGCCTGGCTGAGATATCAAAACCTTACAAGGGCTTACAACAGAAACCCTGGCAGAATCAGAGCTTCAGCAGCACTAGCAGGCATTGCTAAAATAAGCAGTTACAGGCTAAGGTCATGATGCCGGTTAATATAAAAACTGTATTTTGTATAATGCATTCAAATGCCAGAGGGAGATAATATGACCCATTTGTCAGATTTTTCTTTTAGTTGTAACCCTAAAACCATTTTGGAATGGAATGACCCACAAATGATAATGAGGTGGATGGTGATGATGCCATTGCCTGTGATAATGGTGTGACAGGAAGAATACCCAGGAAAACTGCACAGACTAAGTCTTAAGGTACAAGCAAACCAAAAAAAAAATGGTTCTTATATATATTGGTGCAGAATAAAAGGAAAAAACAGACCCAAGTTACCAATGTTAAAAAAATACTTTCTATGGGATCTCTTTCAATAATCTTTAGTTTTGTAGCTTATTTCATTTACAAACCCTTCAAAAACAAGCTCCCCAAACCTAGCACTTGGTATTGAACAACAGACGGCAAGCCATATCATACTGTAGGAGGACCACATCTCCCTACCAGGGAACAGTTTGTAGCAAACATAGCAAACAGTCCACAATATGAAAATGTATTTAATGCAATTAATAATTTAAGAAGTGAGAGCATGTGCTCTTGGAGAGTTAAATGCTTGTCAGAGTGATAGATGCATGCTTCACCACCAATACATTTCGTATGAAGAGCAGAGGGATTTTGCAAACTTGTGTTGACCTTGGGTTGCAGTATATAGGAGGCAGATTGCAAAAGCAGGCCTGCTTATGGTAGGAGAATGCGTCAGCTCTCAATTTACAGCTCTTTCCCCAATTAAAGCACTGTAAAAACATTAAAATTAATGCAGTCTTAACTCCAGAGCAGGCTCTACTTTCTTAATTAGTGCATAATTATTCAGGTTTTGATATCCTGGAAAATTATCACATGGAAATTATTTTAGGCTCAGTAACAATAGCAAAATCTCCCCCCCCCCCAACTCTATTAACATGTGGAAGTAATTAACACTTTATTACAGTGAAAATACTATTACTGCTAATGTTTAATGACTTTTGCCATTGCATCATAAGCAGGAAATTTAGAATACTATAGAGCAATGGTCGGCTGTAAATATATTACAAAGATTATGAACCAGCTTCAGATTATTCTCAGCATTTAAGACGAGGATACTACATACAATAAATGCCATTGTGCAGGAAAAATAATTTTGTGATACCAACCAATCCATGCAGAAAAATATCTAGCACAATAATATTTAGTGCATGCAGTCTAAGAAACAGAGGTGTGGTACATATCAAAGCCTGTTGTTAATCAATTGAAACATAAAACCTACAGCATGAAGTTATTGTATCATAACAGTTTAATACAAATTTCCAGTCAAATGAAAGTCAAAAAGTGTTGTGAAGACATGTAGCTCCTCTTAAAACAACTTAAAATGAAGTAGCAGGAAGTTTCATGGAATTTATTGATTTCTGTATTTTTGTTATTTACAGTGAATATCTCTTGTAGATTTCTCCTATACATCTTAGAAATTATGCACCAGCTTTAGATGATTCACACTAACAGCAATTAAGATGCTGAATCCACTTAAGTGTCAAAAAGGTCAGTGCTCAGGAAATATTATTTCAAACTAGTGTGACAGAGTCAAATGCTGAAGACAAAAGGTAGGAGAGAGAGAGAGATGGAGAAAGCTTTGTCTCTAGTTAAAGTCCTTCCCACAGCTGTGACAAGAGTACAATAGTTAACTAGAACTAGAGCAATGTTTACTAAAATGTTTCACTAACAAAATGTAAATAGAAAATTGTAGATAATAAGTTATTTTCCCAGAACAGCTTTATGGAAATTGCCAGTCAATATAAAACAATGAAATACAAAGCTCTGTACAAAATATTTATTATATTATATATAAATATATAAAAAATAGAAAACAATAATGACCCAAAGCAACCTCAGTAAAGCTGCATCAAGTTGCATTTGGCTTATGTGTTCATTAGGATATTGTCAGGATGACAATTAATGAAGACAAGCATTAATCATGACGCAATAGTCTCTAGAATTATTGTAAATGTTAATATTATATATGGCTGGATCATAAGAGTTTTCCCTTCTTTTCTTTTTACTTTGATTTAACCAGTCCCAGTAGCTGGCTAATATTATGCACAACCCCAGGGGACACCTTGTTTTAGAAACATCCCCTGCATACCTTTGCCCACATTATCATAACCTTAGTCCCAGATTTGGACCTTAGCGTCCAAAATATGGGGGTTAGCATGAAAACCTCCAAGTTTAGTTACCAGCTTGGACCTGGTACCTGCTGCCACCACCCAAAAAATTAGAGTGTTTTGGGGCACTCTGGTCCCCCTGAAAAACCTTCCCTGGGACCCCAAGACCCAAATCCCTTGAGTCTCACAACAAAGGGAAATAATCCTTTTTCCCTTCCCCCCTCCAGGTGCTCCTGGAGAGATACACAGACACAAGCTCTGTGAAACTACACAGAGAGACTCCCCCTCTCTGTTCCCAATCCTGGAAACAAGAAGTACTTTCCTATTCCCCCAGAGGGAATGCAAAATCAGGCTAGCAATCCAACACACAGATCTCCCCGATTTCTTCCTCCCACCAATTCCCTGGTGAGTACAGACTCAATTTCCCTGAAGTAAAGAAAACTTCAACAGGTCTTAAAAGAAAGCTTTATATAAAAAGAAAGAAAAATACATACAAATGTGCTCTCTGTATTAAGATGATACAACACAGGGTCAATTGCTTAAAAGAATATTGAATAAACAGCCTTATTCAAAAAGAATACAAATCAAAGCACTCCAGCACTTATATTCATGCAAATACCAAAGAAAAGAAACCATAGAACTTACTATCTGATCTCTTTGTCCTTACACTTAGAAACAGAAAATTAGAAAGTAGAGCTACTTCTCCAAAGCTCAGAGAAAGCAGGCAGGCAGACAAAAGACTCAGACCCTAAATTCCCTCCACCCAAAGTTGAAAAAATCCGGTTTCCTGATTGGTCCTCTGGTCAGGTGCTTCAGGTGAAAGAGACATTAACCCTTAGCTATCTGTTTATGACACACATGCATTAGAAGATAGAATGAGAGTGTAGAACATGAATTACACTGTTCTGGAGCATCGGCATCTGGAGTGAGTGTGCAAGTAGAATTCACCTGAGGTGTACACAGACATACACTCCAGGATTAGCTTCTTGCAGTTACAAATGAAGCACAGATTCATACAATCGTAGGACTGGAAGGGACCTCAAAAAGTCATCTAGTCCAGTCCCCAGCACTCATGACAGGACTAAGTATTATCTAAACCATCCCTGACAGGTATTTGTCTAACCTGCTCTTAAAAATCTTCAATGATGGAGATTAAACAACCTCTCTCGGCAATTTATTCCAATGCTTAACCACCCTGACAGTTAGGAAGTTTTTCCTAATGTCCAACCTAAACCACCCATGCTGCAATTTAAGCCCATTGCTTCTTGTTCTATGCTGAAAGGTTAAGAACACCAGTTTTCTCCCTCCTCCTTGTAACAACATTTTATGTACTTGAAAATTGTTATCATGTCCCTTCTCAGTCTTCTCTTTTCCAGACTAAACAAACCCAATTTTTTTCAGTCTTCCCATAGGTCATGTTTTCTAGATCTTTAATCATTCTTGTTGCTCTTCTCTGGACTTTCTCCAATTTGCCCACATCTTTCCTGAAATGTGGTGCTCATAACTGGACACAGTACTCCAGCTGAGGCCTAAACAGCATGGAGTACAGCAGAAGAATTACTTCTCGTGTCTTGCTTACAACACTCCTGATAATATATCCCAGAATTATGTTTGCTCATTTCCCATTTTGTATGTGTGCAACTGATTGTTCTTTCCTAAGTGGAGTATTTTGCATTTGTTCTTACTGAATTTCATCCTACTTACTTCCCATTTCTCTAGTTTGTCCAGATCATTTTGAATTTTAATCCTATCCTCCAAAGCATTTGCAACCCCTCCCACCTTGGGTATCATCTCCAAACTTTGTAAGTGTACTCTCTGTACCATTATCTAAATCATTGATGAAGATATTCAACAGAACCAGACCAAGAACTCATCCCCACTTGATATGCCCTTCCAGCTTGACTGGAAACCACTGATAATGGCAGCATTAGCAACAGATTGGATGACGATTCCCTCAAGTCTGCAGTTATACTAAAATAATGTATAAGAAGAATCTGTGCTAGATTACTATGCCAGGCTTGAATGCACTCCTGTTTTGGGTCAGGAACAGCAGATGATTTGACGTAGATTGTGAAATGTTAGAATTCCTAATTAAAGAAATATGATAGTGAAAAATGACACAAAAATCACAGAACATCATTCAACCACAGATCAGTGAGTTCCTTTCTCAAGGTTACTGTAACAAGCAGGGCACTTTGGTATTCTAAAGAGGAAGCTGACATCAATTAACCCTTCCATATCAGGAGAGGAAGCCACAACCTAATTTTCAATGGTTGGTACATCAGACAGGCTGTCATACAGAGTCAGAGAGAGTTTCCGGCTATAGGGGACCCAAAGCTGGGAGAAACGATGATAGCCAGAAATTCCACAAATGGAAGCTAAGTGGGCCTAGACAGGATTCAACACTGTTATGCAGACAAAATAGCCAACAAAGGGGGTCATGTGTATATACTGTTCTGATGACCAACTGAAATGTGAAACCTCAAATAAAAGGTGGAGATGAAGAGTTGAGTGAGGTATAAACTGTGACGAGCAACACACTCAACAGGAGCAAGGAGATATGGCTAGAACTGGGAAAGGTAACTGACTGGAATGAGCAGAGACTTTAAACAAACAGGAATGTTTCCTTAGCTATATGCAGCGTGGCAGTCAAGCAGAGTTATAGGAGAAAGATCTTTATTAAGCATGCTGAGTGACCAGAGTTATATAACTAATTCTATATCTACACTACAAGCTAAGAGTGTGGTTCCCCTGCTCATGTATAAATACTAGCTCAAATGGAGATAGCACAAGTATAAATAGCAATGTTGTCGCTGTAGCAGAAATGGATGCACAGCTGAGCTGTGTACGTTCCCACAGGTTTTAGGTAATTGTACTCAGCACAGGTCAGCCCTACTGCCACTACCAGTGCTGTCTCAGCTACACTGCTATTTATACTTGCACTAACTTGATAAGAGCTAGCACCAGTATGTGTATACAAGCTGGGAATGACACCGCTTGCTTGTAGTGTAGACATAGACTCAGACTCTAGAGATTCATGTACAAGCAGCTTGGAGCCAGGCTTTCATTCCTGAGCCATGTTGACACACCTGAAACCTATTTCTACCTCTCTGGTTCCAGTCATCACACTACAAGGAACACTTAAACCAGAGCATGGGTTTCAATGATTCTCCTCTCACACTGGTTTGAGTTTTCACCAGAGCAACTCCACTGACTTTGCAGGAGTTACTTCAGATTTATACAGGTGAGATAGCAGAATCAGACCGAAAAAACACTGGCACCAAAACACATTTGAAGAGTCATTGCAAGCTAAAGACAAGTCAGTGTCATAATTTTAAATGTATTGACTATATCTATAACAACCAAGTTTCAAGGTTCTTTTGTGGTGAGTTTTCTTCTGTTAGCCTGAGTTTTAAGGGATTTGTCCATTTAATTGCATTAATTCTCATACCACTTTGTGCTTACATTAAGGAGATGACTATATGAGTGTATCCCTGGCCAAAATTGCAAGTGAAAGGCCCTGTACTCTTAAGCCTAGGGCCCTCTTAAAACATCTGTTTTGTTTGTTTTCATGTGTACATTTGTTAGTACAGTAGTTCCCTACATACATCTAAGGCAACAACTTAAACATTTTATTTTGTCTTTTAAAAATTTTTCCCATTCCTTGTAGTGTGCTTATTCCTCCTATGCTGTAAGAAGCATATGTGCCTCAGAGGTATTATATTTACTACAGCATGTGATGAAAGTTGCCATTTTAATTACATAGGGGTTTTTTTCAGTATAGAACTTTGTTAATTTGCACTGGGAGAGCCATTGCAGATTATCAGATTTTGCGAATTAGCTAGTAAGTGAACAAACCATAAAGGCAATCATGGATAATGCCTCACTAAATGTATTTTAATTTAGTTTGACAAACAGTTCAGTTTTAAATTGTGGGTTACTCTAGAAAGGAGCAATGTGAAAATGTCTCTGTCCTAACTCCTAGATTTCTCCATGTACAGTTAGAGTCATACCTGCTGACTTTAGTTAAAAATATGATTTTACTAATTTTGATTCTTTTTAAACCTGTAGAGGTTTCACAGCTTCAGGAGAGACTGGGGTGCCGTTCCCTCAGATGCATCATCAACATAATTGTTTGTTTATTAAATTCCAGTCAGTTTCACCTATGCAACCCCTCTGCAGACACTTATGTTGCATAGCTGTAAGTGAGGGCTGAATTCTGTCTATAGATCACTATATGATTTGCACTATATGACATGCAAAATGAAGAGAATCCAGATTGACCCTCAAAGCCCAGGCTCAGGTACAGGATGAGGGTTTGTAGTCCTTGAATCTGGACCTTTGGGTCCCCAGACCACAGCTGGCACCCATCATCTTAACTGAACCCCTGGGAGAAGGGACCCAACAAAGCTCTATCTTACAAAGGGCCCCACACATGAAGCTCCAGATTGGGTGAGATGTCCAGCCCCACCGATTGACTGGGATGATCTATTTAAACCAGGAAGAGGCACAGGAAATTATTTTAGAAGCTAGAAGCTGTTACTATGGAAACTGCCTACTTTTCTGACCCTTGAACACTGTCTTCTCCCCATTCCTGGTTCCTGTCCTCCTTATCAAAGACCCCATCTGTTCCCAGTTCCTGCTTTCCTGCCTCACTCCAGCTCTCTGCTCCTATGCCCTACCACTGACTCTGGCTTTGAGCCCCAGCTTGACTCCTGACTGTGTCTGGCTCTGACTTTTGGCTTGGCATCTGACTCTGGCTCTTACCCCAGAACTGGTTCCAGACTCCCAGATCTGACCATTAGGCATGGCCACCCACGGCCTAGTATGTAGAGTTTGCTCAGACCACTACCAACTGCTCTGAAGTGCCCCATCCGAGAATGGACCAAGTGGTGTTCCCTGTACCAGAAGGGCATCAGCACTGCACAGGCAGGTGATCGGTCTCCAGGCAAACAACCTAGCATTGCAGATGCAGGATGCACAGCTGGCCAGTGAGAATCAGGTGCTGCAGAAGCAAATCCATCAACTCCACCCAGAAAATGCTGTGCTCTGTGCCCATTTGGCTGTGCTGGAACCTGCTATCCCTTTGCTTGAGCATTCTGATGGAGTCACTCCAAATTCTGAGGCATCATGAATCAGTGCCACCTCTTGTTCTTGCTTCAACTATAGATGTATGCTTCTGACCATACCAAGATAGGCCTGGTAGCCAGCCTGCTGGCTGGGGAGGTGTTGGACTGGGCCTCTCCCCTGTTGGAAGCCAACAGTCCAGTTCTGTCCAACTGGGGTGCCTTCCAGAGGGCAATATCAACCATCTTACCTGCTCTGCTAAGGCTGCCCCGTGGAAGCTCCAACAGGTGTTGGGCACAGGAGGCATCCTATGCAGCTGACTTCCACTACCTTGTATCTGATACAGAATGGAATGAGGCAGCCCAGTTATGTCACTTTTGAAAGGGTTTGTGGGATGAGGTTAAGGATGAACTCACCCAAGCCAAGCCCCCAACAGGTCTGGATGCCTTCATAGATCTTTATCTATCCATCTACCTGTACTGATAATCATCTATACAAGCAACGGGAAGAAAGAAGAGGGGCATCGCAACTGTGCCTCCCACTATTGCAGTGGCTCTCAATCTTTCCAGACTACTGTATCCCTTTCAGGAGTCTGATTTGTCTTGCATATCCCTAAGTTTCACCTCACTTAAAAACTACTTGCTTACAAAATCTGACATAAAAATACAAAAGTGTCACAGCCACACTATTACTGAAAAATTGTGTATGTTCTCATTTTTACCATGTAATTATAAAATAAATCCATTGGAATATAAATATTGTACTTACATTTCAACGTATAGTACATAGAGCACGATAAATAAGTCGTCTGTATGAAATTTTAGTTGGTACTAACTTCGCTAGTGTTTTTTATGTAGTATGTTGTAAAACTAGGCAAATATCTAGATGAGTTGATGTACCCCCTGGAGATCTCTGTGTACCTCCAGGGGTATACTTACCCCTGGTTGAGAACCACTGGTCTAAACAGGTAGGTGAATCCCTGATTGGCATTTATTACAGGCTTTGCCTACTTGCCTGTCTCCTGAGCCCTGCTCTTTCACCTGTTCCTGGAATCTGCCTCCCAGCCTGTTTCTATTTCCTGTCCTTAACCCAGACCCTCATCTATTCCTGCTTTCCTGCCTCCCTCCAGGTCCCAACTCCTCTGACACCGCTGACACTGACTCTGGCTTAACTCGTGGCTCCATTTCCAGCTCTGACCTTTGGCATAGCACCTGATTCTGGTCCTGGCTCTGACCTTTGGTGTGGCACCTGACTCTGACCCCGGCTTTGACCATGGCTCCAGTTCCAGGCTTCTGACTCTAGCCATTAGGCAGGAGTGCCCATGGCAGTTAGGAAAAACACTGTTTCACCTTTAAAGTGAGTGTGTAGGTCATGGCCAACACAGAGGCAATAAACATTTCCCCACCTATCCACTTCTACAACTGCACCTACCACTGTGTTATTAAATACTTGTTTAGACATGCAGGGAGCTATAATCTTTTCTGTGAGAGTTATAAAGCTTGTAAATTAGCAAAATAGGGCTGAATCACCTGTTCTCAATGTCTTTTGTTCTTTAACCCCAAAAAATGGCCAAACAAATCATCCAATGATGCAAAATCCTTTGGATTTAGGTAATGGTAAAAAATTATAGGGTTCTAAAATAGGATGTGCTAGGGGGTTGTGAGCTGTTCTGGGTGCTGATGGTGGCTCTTGGACAGATGTAGTGCATACTGGGCTGAGTGGGATGTGGGCTGATTGCTCTTGGGGGTACTTCCCCACAGAACAGAGAATAATACAAAAGTAGCTTTTCTGTTTAGAAAACAGATCCTGGTTGAATTATTCAGAAAAGACTAACAATATCCTGCCCAAGAAAACTCTGAAAATTCAAGAGAAAACTACAGAGCTAAGGGGCTTTTACATAGCAGCCAATTGTTTTTAATTAAATACAAATGAATTAATTGATATAAAGTATCACTAGGCAATTATTTTGCTGACATTTTTTATTTTTTGAGACACTCATTTACTGCATCTATCATCTTCAAAAGCCTACCACCCAATTGTACGCTATTTTAAACATATATTTAAAGAGTTAAAGCTAAGTTTGTACTGTAGGAAACTTTTACATTAATATCATATTTGTGTTAATGGTACGCATATTAGATCTAATAGTATTTACATTTTTTAATCCATCTCCCGTCCCTAGGCCATCATTGTACATGCAATATTGCATCTTAATGAATTTTTCTGGTTAAAGATTTTTAAATAAATGAATAAATAAATAGGTAATGAAACACTGATTTTTATCTCACTGTACATAAGTTTACTGGCTGATTTTGGCATTCTGATTTGCAGTGCATTTTTTTCTTCTTTTTTCCAAAGATATGTGTGAAAGTACACAAATTATAGTTGATTTATGAGCAGGCCTTCGGCAGCAGAAAGAACTGTACCAGCCATCGAAACAACAATAGAGCAAAATGGAAGGACTAGCTTGTGAACAGTAATAGGCATCCCTCCCAAAAAATTCACCTCCCTCAAATCTAGCTGAACATGCATTCTTAAACTTCTGCAGACTACATCCAGTATGGCCTTGATCCTGCCACTGAAGTCTCTGTCAAAGCTCCCATTGATTCAATGGTACTGGAGCTGGTCATATGTGTCTTGAGCCTTTTACTCAGAGGCTAGAGGAATTTTAGAGCAAATAGGAGTGATATGTCCATAGAACCATACAAGTACACTCTCAAACTGCAAGCTGTTTCTTCCAGTGAACCAAGGGTTTGATCCTACAAAGTGCTGAGCATCTCCTGAAGGTGCAGAGGACATTCAACTCCCATTGGATTTAATGCAAATTGAGAGCACTCAGCACATCCAGGAATTGACTGAGCCCTTGCCAGTTCATTACTATTGATAAACTGCATGTATGTTTCTTTCCCCATATTTTCATCTTGTGTATTTGAAAAAGCTATCGGGCTGGAATGTCAGTTCATTCTTAAAGTGACTAAAACTAAGACCAAGAGATATTTATTTACTATTGACAAACTAATTAACCAATTCCAGCACAAAGAGCCTTGAGATAAAGATAACATGCTGAGACAAGAACATACATGTTTGAAGAACAGGCAAAAGCTTTCATGGATAGCTTTGCAATGTAAGTGTTTAAAACAAACAGCCCAATAAAAGTCATTACACAACTACTGGAATCTATCTCAATAAAATTATTTGTCATAGGCTGAGTTTGGGCAAATCACCTACTTGTGTTAATCTTACTCTGTCCCTAAACTAGCAAATCAGCCAGAGGTGTTATTTCTGCTCCCACTAGATACTCAACTAGATACACCCCTTGTACACCTCCTGTAAACACAAATAATGAGGCAGCTCCAATGGCTTTTTGTAGAGTAATGCAACAAATATAGTTGTATTTTTAGATGGCTTTGCTACAGGAATATTCTTACCATGCAGTGTTCAAGAACATTGAGTCAGGCCCTCCAAAATCATGAGATTAACTTACAAATCAGGAGAGTGCAAAAACAAATACATTTTTAGTTACCATCTATGTTCTAAACCTTTGGAGTGCTTCCAGGTCATGTGTCCCAGCTTTTCTCTGCAACCATAAGCACTATAAACTTCCTTTTTTAAAATGAAAGCTGAGATCCTTATATATTCATATAAAAAGCAACAATGAGTCCTGTGGCACCTTAAAGACATATGACTCCAAGAGCTGGGGCTTTAAGAAAAACATCAGCTATCACAAGACACAATGAAATCACAAGCACTGGCAACACTGCTACAGTATGTCCACACTCAGGGTTTGTTTGTTTACCAGTAACATGCAACTGAGCTGGTTTCCCTGCACAAATATTTATGCAGGGGAGAATTTAGAAATTGCACCTGGAAGTGCTTGTATTCTCATTTAATCGGGATTTTGTGTGACTGATCTAGCCAATTATAACAAAGCAATGCAACTCAACCAGCATAGTCATGATAAACTGCGAGAGTTAAATTCAAAAAGGTATTAATCCACTGCATATAAATGAAAAAAATCTCTCCAGTCTAGCTGCAACAAAATTCCACATTCTGTTAAAAAATGGCATTCATGCTGCTATATATGTAAAATAAATGGAATAATAAATAATAATGTAAAAATATTATTAATTTATTATTATTATTATCAATGAACAACATATAAGCCAAAATGGTACAACAGACTTCAGGTACCAACAAACCAAATTGTGAGACAGTATGCTGAGGGGCACAGCCACTCTTATCTTTACAAAGAGGTGCAGCCTGCAGAGACTGATCTCAGCAATACAATTCGTCTTTGTGACCTCAGTCTCTTCAGCCTGCACCTTCCTATTAAATACAAGGGCAGCAGCAATCTGCTCCCATTCATGTGGATTTGGGTGCCAACTCAGAAAAGAACTTAAAGATGTGCTTAGGCTCATCTCCATTCTGGAAAAGCCCTAACACCCATGCTTAATTTTAAGTATGTGCTTCTGTCTCAGTGATTTCAGTGGGACCTAAGCACAAGCTTAAGGGCTTTCCTAACTAGGGTTTTATTCCTGAATTGGTGCATAGGTGCAACTGTTGGGCTCTCAGCAAGTTCCATTATGTTTTATCTTTTGGTCAAATCCCCAGTAGGTGGAGATGCAGGGACATGCTGGGTTTTTTCCTACCCAACACTGGACTGGGTACATCTACACATGTCAGTCATCTTAAGAAGGCTCAGCAGAAGTGAAAGCCATCACATGCCTAAGGAACCATTCCATCTATTATTTGATCTCTGATGACTGCTATTTGCCTCTGACTGTGAGGCAGGCCATGTTACATTTCTGATGAAAGGTAGGGAAAAGATGAAGCCTCCAAAATTGTACAACTGTGAACAGCAGCCTGTGAACAGTCACACAAGGATAAAGGGATAAGTGGGAAACTCTACACCCACACCCTTATGTATGTTTCCCCAGGAACCACTCAGTAGCAGTCCTTTTGCTCCTTGTTCTTTGGGGAATTCAGGGATTATCTGCTCCTGCTACCCCTTTTCAGAGTAGGATTCTGACAGGAGGGTGGGGAATAGGCAAATCATGGACACATTCCTAAGAAGTGAACACACCAATCTACAACAGTGCTCCACACTATGTGTAAGGAACAGCACTGGAGCATGTCCTGGAGCTGCACGGCTCTGTGCTCCTTGCTACTCAGGACTGTGCCTTAAAATCCCTTTGTGACACTGCCCTCTATTGGACTGAACATGTCAAACCCCTTTAAGTATTTCTAGGCTTTTTCCACTGACTAAGGGTATGTCTACACTACGAAATTAGGTCGAATTTATAGAAGTTGACTTTTTAGAAATCGTTTTTATACAGTCAGTTGTGTGTGTCCCCACATAAAATGCTCTAAGTACATTAAGTTGGTGAACTGGGTCCACAGTACCGAGGCTAACGTCAACTTCCAGAGCGTTGCACTTTGGATAGCTGTGGGTAGCTATCCCACAGTTCCCGCAGTCTTCACTGCCCATTGAAATTCTGGGTTGAGATCCCAATGCCTGATGGGGCAAAAAACAGTGTCGCGGGTGGTTCTGGGTACATATCGTCAGGTCCCCCTCTCCCTCCCTCCCTCCATGAAAGCAACGGCAGACAATCGTTTCACGCCTTTTTTCCTGGGTTACCTGAGCAGATGCCATACCACAGCAAGCATGGAGCCCGCTCAGCTCACCGTCACCGTACGTCATTGCCTTTTGGCAGCAGACAGTGCATTACAATTGGTAGCCATCGTCGTCATATTCCTGCATGCTCTTTTAGACGACCTTGGTAAGGTCAGTCAGAGGCGCCTGGGCAGACATGGGAGTGACTCAGCCAGGTCATTCCCATCTTCTGCCGAGCACCCAGGAGTTGATGATAGCTAGCAATCGTAATGCAGCATCTTCTGCCGAGCACCCAGGAGATGACGATGGCTAGCAGTTGTATCGCACCATCAGCTGCCAGCCTAAGATGTAAAAGATAGATGGATCAAAACAAGAAATTGACCCGATTTGTTTTGTGAAATCAATGACCTGCCAAACCTAGGGTTTTGAGTTCAATCCTTGAGGGGGCCATTCTGTGTGACAGTTCTCTGTGTTTCTCCTTGATGCAAAGCCACCCCTTTGGTTGATTTTAATTCCCTGTAAGCCATGTCATCAGTTGCACCTCCCTCCATCAGAGCAACGGCAGACAATTGTTTCATGCAAAACCAAGCAAAGAGGCGACAACAGTGTAGTGACGAGAGGGACATGATCATAGACTTCTCACAAAATACAGACCGGGCAATGTGCCCCAACAACGTGCACATCATGCTGATGAACTCTGCATGAGCTCTTCAAACATGCTGGCCAAACAGGAAATGAAATTCAAAAGTTTGCAGGCCTTTTCCTGTCTACCTGGCCAGTGCATCTGTGTTGAGAGCACTGTTCAGAGCCATCACAATGGAGCACTCTGGGATAGCTCCCGGAGGCCAATACCATCGAATTGCATCCATACTATCCCAAATTTGACCCAACAAGGCCGATTTCAGAGCTAATTCCCTTGTTGGAGATGGAGTAAAGAAATCGTTTTAAAGAGCCCTTTAAGTCAGAAAAAAGGGCTTTGTTGTGTGGATTGCTCCAGGGTTAAATCAAGGTAACCCTGCTAAATTCGACTTAAAGTCGTAGTGTAGACCAGGCCTAAGCTAGCAGAGCTGCTTCTTTAGCTCACCAGAAATGGGCTTGTGCATCTGAAGTCAATTTTTCATAGTATATCTCATGAGCTCCCTTTCATGAATAATGAAATTATTGCATGCCCTCACTTAACAGTCTAGTATGTTATAACCTCTGCTACTGCTGCTGCTGTTTCCAGTTTCACTTAGGTAACATCTGTTACAACAACAGTTACTGAAGAATGTCATGGTAAGACAGACCAGAAGACCAGAAAACATGTCATATGATTCTAGTGAATAGAGCTGGTTGACATTTTTGGTGTGAATCATTTTTTTTCCTGAAAAATGAAAATTCAGGTTGACCAAAACAATTTGGGTCATTTCCATCCAATTGTTCTGGTCAAAAAAATAACCAGAAAGACTGAAATAGCTTGTTTGGGGCATTTTTGTTTTGGAAGGACATTTCATTGAAAAAAATCACTTAATTTAATTTAAAAAAATTAAACAAATGTAATAAAACCTCAAAACTAAATTCTTTATTTTAGATCAAATGGTTTGGGGTTTTTTTGTTTTTTTTTGTGGGGGAGTGTTGTTAACCAAAACAAAAAAGTTTAGACTTTTTCATTTTGCTGGAATAATCAAAACAATTTCCTTTTCAGGTTGAACCAATCTATTTTTTTTTCCAGTTTTTTGGTTTGGGCACTGAACCAAAAAATTCAGTTATTCACACAAGTCTATTGGTGAATAATGTCAGGGGTTCAACTTTCACCCTCCAACAGGCAAATGGTTCTAGATTTGGACAGATGTTGCAGCCATTTCCTATTGTTTCAAAACTAGTCCACTCAATTCCTGCTTTTTATGCTGACTCTTAAAATCCTTTAGAGCAGGAATGGAGCTATACCAATGTATACCTGCTGAGGTGCCGAACCATGGTTAGTTGGAGTCTGGAAGATGCAGACATGAAGATTAGTGCAAATTCACAGTATAGAAGGGAAGGTATTGACTTTGGTGAGAAGTAACAGAAATAAAGAATCTGGAGGGTCAAAGAGCTGAAGCCACTAGTGGGAAGAAAGAGCTTTGAATAGAAATTATATCAATTATCAAGTGCTTGATCATCTGGAGTTTCTTCACAGGCATCTTGTTTCCTCACTCGTGCTTGTTACTATCACTCCTGAGAGTGAGAAAGTCTCATCAATCAATCATAGTACACTTGTATTGCACATTTTATCCCATGTATTTCAAGGCTTCACAATACAATAAAATTTACAACTCGTGTAATTAAGAATATGACAGATTAAACAAATGAGACTGAAGTTCAGCTTTAAAAGCAAAAACTGTATCAGAGCAAGACATTATGCAAGAAGAGAATTTCATATCCAAGTGGAGCAGCATCTAAAGGCTCAGAACACAAAGGTCTCACACGAGTAGCTGGGAACTTACTAAGAGACCTACTTTTTAACCTCAAAGCACAATTCAGGACACAAGGCATTAGAAGGTCACTAAGATTAATTGAGAGCAAGGGTTAGATGGAGATGTGTGGGGCAGCAGTACTGTTCCTAAGATTTTTTTTTTCTAAAAATATAAGATAATATCTCCTGCTAAAGCCTATATTCATGGAAGGTTCTCTGTCTTCCTAATGTATTTTTTTCCATGTCAGACAACTGAGTAGATGCAAATAGGGCTGTGCATGGAAAAACTTATCTATGAGGTTAGAATTTTGGTTACAATGTTCTTGTCTGGGTATATGTGAATATATTGTTTGATTCACACCCACTAGTGCTGAAGAGGAATGTGTTTAATTTGAAGCCCTATCAGTCAGTTGGAGTTGCTGTGCACTTGGGGAAATACATCCCTGGAGGGAGGACCAATGATGTCTGGAAAGCAGAAAGGGGTGATGGTTGCAGCAGCAGAGGGCAACTTTAAGTTGTGGATGGGGTTTTATAGGATTCATGCTGGTGGAAACTGCCTGGGGCATAACCACCAGAATAGGTATGGACAGCTTGTGAATCTGCAGCCATCCTTCAGGAGGAATTGTCATTTCTGAGAAACCTCTGCTAGCTTCTATAGGAGTAGTATTCAGCACAGACCCTAGAGTGAAGGAGCACAGTCTCCCATCATTACTAGGAAGAAAAAAGGGGGTTTTAGCCCACTGGAGCCTTTCTACCCATCTAAAAAGTTACATAACATTTGGGTTTTGCAAGCACTGTAGGTTTTCATAGATGCAGAGGTTGTACACCCAACCCCTAGAGCAGCAAAGCTAGACCCTACATTGCATCTGAAAGCTCCTTAAATCCCTGAAGCTCGGTAATAGCAAAGAGCCTTCACAGGCCCAACAAAATTTTAAAAATAAATTAAATCTTCCTGTTTAGGTCAGTCTACATAAAATTATTTAATGTTGTTTAACTCTGTAAAAAGATTCCAGGGCTACTTGGATAAGCCCTTTTCATTTATCAAGTGAAATAAACAAATATGTTGACTGGTATCCAGAAGCCCCTCCTAGATCAGTGCTGGACCAATGTGGTATTCTGCAATGTCCCTTTAGCCGATTGGCTGTTCACGAGGGAGCTGATTCCAATTCTCATGCAGCCAACAAGAATGGCATCATCCACAAATAAATCCAAATGTATTTAACTGTTTCACTGTTCAGTCGCATACAGGTAAGTGACAGATCAGCCTCATGTACTTGTTATGTCTCATTGAAAACCATTGCTGCACAGAGGCTGCAAGAGGGGGCCATCCCAGCAGACATTGTGAATATAAGTGATAGTGACTCTGACAAAAATCTCTGGGGTTATTTAACTGTAAGTGAATGATCAAAAGGGGCAAGTGTGCGCTGCTGCTCTGCAGCTACCACTGTGTGCTGTTACTTAGCAAAACTAGCACTGGCATGAAAGAAGATTATTTGTCAGATTTGTATTAAAAGAAAAGCACTTGGCAAAACATGCAACTCTGGTTACTAAAGACTGGAATGTCGACAGTGTAATTTGTGAAAGACTTTTCAGTTCTGTATGGGGTATGAACAGTGACAACAAAACAAGTCTGGAATCAAAGTGGAGAAGAAATGATGTTTTTCAAGGTTAATCTTCCCATTTTGCTCTACAAGAGTTTATCATTTTTCAGATATAGATGATAAATTATTTTGCAATCCCCTTTCTTCCTCTCCCACTGTAGAAGGTGCATATCCACTGCCTAGTGCTGCCTAGTGGTCAGGCTGGGGTTGGCAGGTCATTTCCCTGTCCTCACCTCAGGAGTGTCCAGTCCTCCCCTTTCAGACAGAGATTTTGGGGTCTGGGCACCTTGAACAGTCCAAGCCTTTTTGAGCTGGCCTCTCACCCTAGGAGAAGGTTCTTGTTGTTATAACATCCTTTTGGAGTGGGGTAGGGGAGCCTGAGCCTGCCCTGTCCGCCAGGCTCTGGTCCAGGGCCCAGTGGTGGGCAACTACACCCAAGACCTTGGGGCAATAAGCCATTGTCCCCTTGGACTTCTTCCTACCCCCCGTCACCATTAGCTTCCCAGAGTAAACCACTCCACTCAAGTCTCTGACCTGTACACACAGCTGCCTGCCTCTCCTTTGTGAGCTTGCACAGTTCTGCGTTGTCAGGTCTCAAGCAATGAGCTTCTGGGCAGTATTTTCCCCTCGCAGCAGCCACAAGCTCCCTTTCACTGCCCTCCTCTGAACTGCTCTGCTCCCCTTTTTAAAGCCCTGCCACCAGCTTATGCAGGCTTTGCACGTGTGTCTAGACAGGACTGACTGGGACCAGAGCTATTCCTTAACCCCTTGCTCTCCAGTGTGGGGTTTGTTACCCCAACATGCCCACGCACAGAAGCTGCTTTTTAAGTGTAAAATATGAACTTTCCACATTTTCTTTTCATTAGATTTTCACAAAATAGAATCATAGATTCATAGGCTTTAAGGCCAGAAGGGACCATCATGATCATGTAGTCTGACCTCTAGATCTGCCACATTGCAGGCCACAAAACCTCAGCCACCCACTGCTGTAACAGACCCCTAACCTCTGGCTGAGTTACTGAAGTCCTCAAACCATGGTTTAAAGACTTCAAGTTACAGAGAATTCATGGTTTACTCTAGGTTAAACCAGAAAGTGACCCGTGCCCCATACTATAGAGGAAGGCGGGAAAAAAAACCCAGAATCTCTGCTAATCTGACCCAGGAAAAAATTCCTTCCTGACCCAAAATATGGCCATCAGTCAGAGCCTGAGCATCTAAGTAAGACCCAGCAGCCAGACACCTGGGAAAGAATTCTCTGTTCAAACATAAAGGACTAACAATATAAGAGCCAAGTCTTTGGATTTGAATACTGACTATTAGAGTGCACATTAGATCGTAGCAGAGACTAACAAAATGAACCTTTCTTCATCTAGTAGGAAACTCATAACAAAACAATGGGCACAATCCTAAAAATCTATAAAAAACTGAGATATCCTTTCACTACATTTTATACATGACATTCTATGCATGCATAACTCAACAAACATAAAAATGATGCATTATTGCATATTGGCCGTGTTATTTACAGTTTAAAAAATACAGTGAACCCCATAGTGTCTGATATTAATGACCAACTATGAAGTCAGTCCTAATGTCCATTTTCCGTTTGTTTTATAGCTATGTCCCTTTCCATAGATGGTAAATGTACACACACAAGAGAATGTGTGTGTGTGTTTATATATGCATATAAATGTATATATATGTTAGGCCATATCCAGAGTCATCTTCTCCTGCACCTCAAGAGCCCTGACTTTGGAGTTCCACTGGAATCCATCCTCTCTCTATTTCTGTTCAAATATACATAAAACCACTAGGGGAGACTGTGAAACAGCATTGTCAGAAATGTCAGCAACATGCAGATGACACCTAGCTCATAAGATGCAAACATCTCCCAACTACAATAGAACCTCAGGAAGGCAGTTGTTTGTAACTCTGAAATGTTTGCAGCTCTGAACAAAACGTTATGGTTGTTCTTTCAAAGGTTTACAACTGAACACTGACTTAATACAATTTTGCAACTTTACTATGCAGAAGAAAAATGCTGCTTTCCTTTTATTTTGGTAGTTTACTTTTAACACAGTACTGCACTGTATTTTCTTGACTCTGGTGCTGCCTGATTGTGTACTTCTGTTTCCAAACAAGGAGTGCAGTTGACGGGTCAGTTTGTAACTCTAGCGTTCATAACTCTGAGGTCCTATTGTACCAAAGGGCTAGGCCAAGATTAAAAGCAGAAATAGGTGAGAGACTTTGGTCAATAAATTCAATAGAGTATTTTAACCTGTGTAATTTTAAATTGGGCTTCTTTTGATTTTGGGGGTGGAGGAGGAGGAATATGGTGTGAGAAGTGAAAGGCAATATATTTTGAGCTCTTTCCCATTGTTTGAACCTTTTAAAATTTGCTTATCACCAGTTTGAGCCACATCACAATAAATATCTGAATTAAAAGAAAATGAGCCAAATAGACACTGTTAATAGCTAGCAAGCGTTATGAATATTTTTTCACAGATACAGCAAATGCCTCTGAAGCAATAATATTTTGGTAATTTTCTAATACTCGTGCTATTTTTCCCATCATATATACATAGAAATAAAATATCCTGCTTCCTTATTTAGCAAAATATGAATACCATTATCAATCATCAAAAATATGTATTGCAGACATTTATTCCCTTGATGAATGCATGCCAGAAAACTGATATACTTATTATAGAATCTCTTCCCATTCCAAAAAATTTCTGTGGACACATTTGCTCCTGTCTCAGCCTTAAATGTCGAGAAGCAAAATCTTTATCCAACTGCTTCTTGGAGACAATATCTGCTAGTTTTCTGAAAAAATTCCTTCCTTTGCTAGGTTCACTTACTGAAAACATCATAATGTTTTGTTAGCCATTGTGGCTGTCCAAAGCTCACTAAAAGTAGCTATATTTAATTTTTTAAGTCTGTCCCTCAATGTTTTAACAATCTGTAAAGCAGATTTAAATCTATTCTTTCTAGCTAGGGAAGAAAAGAGATAGAAAGAATAGCAGGAAGCAATCTTAGGGATATAACTTTTGGAATAAATTATGTAATAGAAATTATTCCAGAAGTTTCACTGTGGGTTTTTTTTTTTAATCAGCTGCGAAACTGTGCTCATCAGGATTTGTAATAATACCCTTACTGTATCTGATGTTGGGAATCCATCCTTTGTAATACTTCTTGACATAATTGCAGCTTTTGACATACTCAATCGTGGGATCCTTCTAAATCATCTTGAAAAATATGTTGGTCTTTCAGGTTCGGTTATTCAGCAGTTCAAATCTTATTATAACCATCGACAACAGTTTGTTAATATAATTTCTTTCCATTCCTCCTCTTACATTGTCATCTGGAGTCATCTGTTACAATGTCATCTGAAGTCCCACAGGGAACTGTTTCTGGTTCCATGCTCTTCTTTATCTACCTGCTGCCTTTAGGAGCTACAATACCGTATCTTTAGAGACATGGGTTCTATTATATTTCTGCTGACATTAGGCAGTTTAATTTTCTGGTCCTCATGCCTATTTATTTGATCAATATTCTAATGCTTTCCCCTCTTGTTCAGCTACTTAGATGAGACTCACTTAAAATATTTTTAAATATTTTGAAATTATACCATAGATAGAAATAAAAAAACACATTTTTTGGTTATTCACCTTTTATTCCCCCATTTCCCGGCCAGTTCATACATATTACTATGTTTTTCTATTCCCAGAACATTTTATTTATTTATAAATTTCCACATGATTGAGCATGGGAAAATGCCCAGCAAAATTAGATTCAACTATTTAAAAAAAAAAGGAAAAAAGAAGAAGTAAAGAAAAAACAAACTAATACTTGGATCTTAGTTTCACCACGCAGACTGCTAATATATGGGACTACTATCATAGTAAAGTACTGCTCAGTGTGAGTAATGGTGGCAGAATCTGGACTTTATTAATGGTATCATATGTTTAACCCATGTTTCAGGGGTATTAGGTACTTTTAGCTCCCACAGCTGGAGCTATGAACGTTCATACCTCTGAAAATCAGGCCCAGTCTTAAGTAATATAAATGCTGATACCCCCTCCACACCACCAAATATCCTAGGAAGTAAGAAACAGAAATGTCTGTATGTTTTTTCTGCAATTGCACATGAGCAGTGGCTAATCTTCATGGAAGAGTAAACTGTTGTACCTTCATTTATTCTCCCATCCTTTGGGTGCATTTGCTATTTTGGCAACCTCCCTGAAACTTCCCATTTACATATGATCTTTCTGGTCATAGAAAATGGAGGTGACTTGAGCAGTTGTATGTTGGTATTGAAGTAGACTGTCATTGTTTTCTGCATTTCCAAGTAAAGCCAAAATGAGTTAGTGTTCTTGATTCATGTTTTTGAAGAATATGGGGTCCATTTTCCCTGATTTCTTGTGAATCTGGGAAAACTGAAATAACTACCACCAATTTTTCTTCTTTAGATAATTCTTGTCCTGCTGCTAGATCTCTGAATGGTAAATAAAAGAAACATGCTAATTCCAGACTCTTCATTAATAGCCTGTGTGCAGCATGCCACAAATCAGCCTCACGTGCACACAGAAGCACAAACATTCCAGCCTCTGGCATTACCAGAATGCAGGGTAAGTGTAGTAAATTGACCACCAACATTGCAAATATATTGTTATTCTGCATAGGCAAAAATGCTTTTTGCTTTGTTGTAACCATTTCATGCCTGCTCTTATAACAGAACTGAACACAAACACATGTAGGTAACATGCATCTGACGAAGTAGGTATTCACCCACGAAAGCTCATGCTCCAAAATGTCTGTTAGTCTATAAGGTGCCACAGGATTCTTTGCTGCTTTTACAGATCCAGACTAACACGGCTACCCCTCTGATACTATTCACCTACGAGAACTCATGCTCCAAAACCTCTGTTAGTCTGTAAGGTGCCACAGGATACTTTGCTGCTTTTACAGATCCAGACTAACACGGCTACTCCTCTGATACTATTCACCTACGAAAACTCATGCTCCAAAACCTCTGTTAGTCTGTAAGGTGCCACAGGATACTTTGCTGCTTTTACAGATCCAGACTAACACGGCTACTCCTCTGATACCTGCCTTAAAAAAAACACCAAAAAAAATACACCAGGCCTGATTCTACTGTTACTTACAGAAATGTAAATCAAGATGAACTCCACTGAAGTCAATGAGATCAGAATCAGGCCCATAAACTTTAGTGAAAAGGGATGAATGAATTTTCTGTCTGAATAAATATTAAAGTAACCCAATCCTACCATGGCCCTCTGCCCCATAAGATCTACACCTCATCAATACCAAGCCTTGTGAGACTCCCTCCTTGGTGATATATTTTTGAGGGAGCTTGGTGCCCTGATAGTCTCTCTCCAGCACCTACTTCAAACCTTCTGGCACTTTTTTGCCTCCCACATTAGCATCCCTTTGGCACCCTCTCTCCTACCTCTATGTCCTATACTCACCTGCCATCTTTCCTCTGGAATCCATGCTGCCCTCGAAGGAGATAGGTGGGTTTAAGCCACAAAGCCTTCGTATTAGAAGACATCAAATCTGGATAGGACATTAGTGGGAGGGAGGCTGTCAGGTAGGTTGCAGGCTGGGTGAGAGTGAAGGATAGTGTCAAAGTACGTGTCTGAGTGTGAGATAAGAAAAGTACTTGTGCGAAGAAGGGCACCCTATGAAGTGAATAGAGGGAGGGTGTCAGAGAAGAGAACAGGGGGTTGAAGACTTAAAGTGGGAGAACTGAGGTGGGGCAAAATAGGAGACAAGAAGAAGAGGTATGTTAGTAAGCTGCCAAGAGAGGGATTGGTTAGGTGGCAGATAGAAGACTCAGCAGTGAGGGAGCTGAAGGAGGAAAGAGAAATGAAAGGGTCTCTGGCTGGGGAGAGTTGAGAAGGAATGAAGGGGAAATAGAGCATCAATGGACAATGAGGAAGGGGATTAAGGACCAAGGGAGGGAAATGGAGAGAAGAAAGATTGCTGGGGGAAAATGAGGAAGAGAGAAAGAAATGTACTTTTTAGACCAGTTCTCTAATGGAGTAATCTTTAAACATTTTGTCATACCTTTACTAAATGTACACTTTTTCCTGATCAACATTTGGATAGGAGACCTCCTAGGAAAATACAAAAAGGGCAGTGATAAATGGTGTTTCTGATATAGTAGGCAGCTGTCTTCCCTCTGAGAAAAATATTGAACAACTGCCCCTGCCTCGTGTTAAGGGGCACTGTGCTGCTGCAGATGTCATCTTTCAGATAAGACTAGAAACCAAGATCTTACTTCTTTTGGTCACTAAGTATCCCATGGCACTTTATATAAGAGTAAGGGTGTCAGCCCTGGTGTCTTGGCTAAATGCCAACTTGGTACATACATTCTGCTTACCTAGACTTCCTATGTATCTTTAATTGTATATATAAGTGTCCTTCTTCACTTTTTTTTCCAAAATCATTCTGCAGTTTTGCTGTGCAGGATTAAACAGCTGCCATTTTCCTCCTCAAGGATGGCTGAATTGCACTGGTCAGTGAAATAACTCCTATACATTAAGTAGTTTCTAAAATTATTTTGGGACATTTAAAAATGAAATTTACTGTCAACGATATATATTATCATTAGTCTATCTTCCTGCTTATTTGACCAGGCACTTTCTATTTCTAAAAATATATGGTAACAAGATTAACTCATACAGAATTAGAGAGAGACCAAAAAATTATTGATTTTGCACAGTCTATGTGTAACCTACATGCCTAATAGGGAGATATCTCTTTAAGAGATCTATTGAGAGGGTGGGTAGGAGTGAGTTATGTCTGGGTCGTTGCTGATAGGCAGATGCACAATTAGCACTCCACATCCAGAAGTTTCTGGAATTAGGTGTCATAGTTTTTGAGTATGTTCAATAGATTCCCTGTAGCTGGACTCAGACTCCATGAGGGCAAGTAGTCGGGACTGCTATGTTACAAAAAGTCCACTTTTAATAAACAGAATTGGGCTTTTTTAAAAAAAGTCTTTTTAATTTTTTTAGAATCATGAGTTGTGGGTTTTTTGGACTTGTTTTATTTGGAGATCCTTATTTGGGCTTTTTTGTAATAGGTGACTTCCATGCCGCCTTTGTTTCTGCACTGCTGCTGGTGGCAGCGCTGCCTTCAGAGCTGGGCCGCTGGAAAATGGTAGCTGCTGGCTAGGTGCCCAGCTCTGAAGGCAGTGCCACAAGCAGCAGCAACATAGATGTAAGGGTGGCATGGTATAGTGTATTGCTTGTAAGTTCATTTCTTTTGTTCTTTTTGGAGTTGAATGTGGGGAGGTTGACCCTGTGCAATCCTTGCTGAAAATCCTTAGTGACTGAATTCTGGGACTCCAGGTGCTTTTCTATGGGAGTTGGGGTTTTTAGGCACTAGGAGAAGGGCAGAGAAATAAAATCTAGCCCATTCAAAGGTTACATATGTATTGATTTGAGGGGGTAGGATTCAGATAAAAGGTTCCAGCTCTGGTCCCACATTTAGGAAGAACCAACAAGTATAAATGGTAGAATCTCAGTGTGATAAGAGATAGGCCAGTGCAGAGAGTTTTGAAAAACCCACCTGAAATCTTGCATTGCCTGACAGAAACTTCAGAGTGATTTCCAAGTATGTTGTCAGCTTGTGTTCTAGGCTTTCCTTAACCAAGCAATTTGTTAACACCTCACCAAAGGGTACATCTTGGACTATACACCAGTCTCAAAATCCTGGGATTGGCACAAAGGAACTGTGTAAGAGTCAGGATGAAGATGACTTTTCTTAGGCCAGGGAGAAGCCGTAGAGTAGCTCTATAGCCATTAGGCCTCAGTTCTCACAACCGCTATGCTTCTCTTCTATTTGAGTGAACAGCCATTGCCTTTGCATGAACCATGGTTCCACTGGTCCAAGCTCAGACCTGCTGGCAAATCTTCATGGTGCTCTCATAGAGTTGGGCTTTGTGGGGCACATAAAAACAGAGGTGCCAACTCCTGAACAAGTGGCTAGCATTCTTCCTTCCCTACCCCACTCACATGCAGCTCAAATCACCCCAGTTCCACTGTGACTAGAGTTATCCCAGCATGCTGAAGGCAAGACAGAATTTGCCCCAAAGGCCCAAGTGAAAATGAACACCTGCACTTTCTGCACCAATGAAGCCCATATATGCCATGAACACTGTGACAAACTGATTGCAATTTGATTTTTCAGAGATTCTACCACACTCCAGAGGACTGCATCAGAGAAGAAGATCTTAAAATTCTTATCTCCAGAATTTCTACAATTAGTTTAAAGATTAGAGAGTTTTCCTCATACATATCCTCCTAACTGAAACCATCTGCAGATTAAATTCATGTATCAGACATTCCCTCTCTGATATATTTTTCAGGGCCCTTTTGGTGAATTTAGGCCTTAGTCAACTTTATAATGATATGAATATTTTATAGTATTTTATAATTTTACCTTAGTTTTCTTTTCTATAGTCTTTAAACTTTTTGTACACACTGCATTAGGACTACCAGAAAGAATGGTGTAAAAGAAAAACTGCATGGAATTAAATCATGTTAATATGCATCTTAAGAAAAACAGGGACAAAATTCCATAGAAAACATATTTCCAAAATTGGGCAGGTAATAGGAATATACTCTGGAACTGTGTCCCTATTTTTCATCAGGTTTTCTTCCTTGTTCCAAATTCTTCATCAGCTACTGGATTTTGAAATTTTCTTGCCAGAACAACTCATTTGTTTGTTTGATTGTTTGTTTGTTTGTTCACATATGTAAGTGTCCATGTTCCATCTGGCTGCAGACACAGCTCTAGTTAATATGCCTAATTAATTAATCTCTGTGTCTAACCACAACCAAGGAAGGCAAAAGCAGCCATAGGAGTATATCTTTTCCAAACCACATTTTTGGAATTTCTGCTGTTGGTACTCTCAGAGAGGGGTTATCTACATATAAGGTGTGTTTCTACTGGGGTGTGATTTCTAAAGCGCACTAACATGTTGCGCATTGATTGGTCCATGTAGACATTGCTTTTGTGCTTTAATGTAGTGCTGTTTGAAACAGCACCATGTTAAAGTGCACTATGGAATCTTTAGTAGACACCAGCAGGGTGTTCAAAGACCAATTAAGTTGCAATACGTTTGTGCACTTTAGAAATCTCACCACCATAGAGCACATTACCCCACTGTGTCGATAAACCCTAAGCTACACTAATGCAAATTACACAATTAATAGATCAGGCATGAGAACACTGTTGCAAAAAAGGCCTGGTCTGTGTCTTTACCAAATAAAGGTCATGGGATTGCTACAGAAATGACCCAAGTGGGCACTTCTAACTTATTCAATAAGAGTCCACCCAAATTCCATCTGTGAACATTTGGTCAATCCTTTTATGGAGAAAAAAGTGTATTTCTCCAAGTTCATATTAATTTTGTGCACATCTGTGCACTCACCTAATCCATACCCACACACCATATTAATTAAAATTAAAAGAACAAGTCAAATCTTTGAGAATTTTTAATTGCAATAAAGCATTAGGATATACATGGCTTTTTTTATTACAAAAAATAGCTTTTTTGTTTTTTTCCCCCCACTTACTTGATATCAAGTGCAAAATATTCAGACTGATTAGCCACAGAGTTCTTCCCTGGTAGTTTGCGTTCTCCTGTTGGATAAAAACAATAAGCATAGCTGTGACTGAAGTTTTTGTGGAATATGAATTCAAGATGGTAGCACTCAACAGGGTATAAGTGTGACAAGATATTTGAGTGTATATGTCTGAAGTTTACTCTAACAGCAACAAGTAAATTACCATTTTCTAGTTATTAATATGATCCCTGGCTGCATACAGTCAACATCTTTATAACAAAAAATTGCAATGTCTTTAAATAAAAAATGTGGTATACACTTAATTTACATTTTAAGAATAGTGTATTAATAGGAAGGAAGAAGAGGAAGATGACAACTAGAAAATGTCAACTGGTTTAATCATACTTAATATGAAAAGATTGCTATAACTTTAAGAAGCCAGCTTAGCTGACTTTGGAGCTTAGGTTTTTATTTTTCTACTTTATAGCATGCTTCAAAACTACTTGGACAAATACAAAACAAGAATTACAGTGCACCATAAGTTATTTTAATATCCTGTAGTGGTGTATACTTCCAATGAAATCCCAAGACTATTATTAAGGTTCTGTGTTTGTGTGAAAATGTCAAGTTGTTTCGAGTGACTACATACTCTAAATTATATATAACTGTTACTTTATAGCTAATAGGCACTAAAATTACTTTAAAACAGAAATGTAAAGTTATATTTTCATCCTTTTTGACAGATAATAAAGCTTATTTATGAGATACATTTTCTCAAGTATTAAAATATATAATGTTTACAAAGAGATTAAAAATATGATACTTGATATTTAAGCAAGAAACTGAGCCATCATGAAGATATTTGCCTGAATAGTTATATCCAGTGTAAAGGCAGATAGATGTTAACTCAATAATTTCACTCGGGAAAGTCATTTGTTAAAATGGTAAAACATAAAAAAAAGGTTGTGTCTCAAAATAAGATTTAGGAGGTGTTTTTCTTTCCCTGTCTGTCATTAAACTGTAGATCTGAAATCCTTGTATATACTTTTAGATAAAATGATGACACATGATATACTGTGACTCTTTATTTTAAACTGTATCCACTAAGACATGCTGCTTAATTGCTTTGTTGTTCCCTGCCTGAGGAGAAAAAAAAAGTTGTATCCTTGTATAAGCACAATGGAATGGGACATCAGCACAAGAGTAATTTCTTCTCTTGTAAACTCCAGTTAGGGTAGAAGATTTATGAAAAGGGAGATTACTGTTGGCATGACATATATGTAAGTGTACACAACATCACAAACCCACCAATTATTCATAGTCTAAAATAAAAAGATTTCACATGCAAATTATCTTTCTTTATTCCTGCCAAACATTTAGTAAATAAAAACATATAAACACCTGGATCTATCTTGTTATCTGACAAGTGTGAGGAATATCAGCAAACTCTAGTGCAAATGAACCACAGTTTAGAAGGCAACCTTCATAGAAGGTTACAGAGTGTATATTCTATAGTTACAGTAGGAGTTAATTGCCATGCTGAAGCAAACCCTGTACTGTGTTTAGGATTACCTCTTCAGTTGAGGGTCTGTGACTATATTTATGCGTCTTAGTTCTACTGCTCTGCTATAGAATATTATACCAAAGCATGAACAAAAGAAAATTACCCTGAAGCAATGGAGTGCCACAGCGCATTGTCGCTATTAATCTTTTAGTAATGGCAATGCTAATTTGACATGATGCATAGTAATTTATTAATAGAAACACGAAGTCTAAAACTTAAAATATTCTATGTGCAAATGGATGAATCTGGAAATTGGTAATGGGTTACTAACCCTTTCTGGGGTCACAGGTTCAGTTTCAGCCCAGATCAATAATGACAGCACACCATGATCATATATGAAATAAGACGATGGCATTAGAAAATGAAACAAAATAAATAACTCCCCCACAACTGAAAACCTTGCTGACAGTCTGAATGAGCATAGACACTGCATTACTCTGTTAGCCATATTGGCCTGTCCAGGAGACGAAGGATACATTGCTGCATCCCCTGCTCTTTCTACCTTATGGCTACACTAAAAGAAGTCTGGCTCAAAGGCAGACAGCCCTTTACCTGACATGACCCCTGTAGCCCTAAACCTGCACACACTTATCTACATTTGTAACACAACACATGAGTAGTCCCACGTGTATAATTTTTTTCAGGATCAAGGTATGTGTTTAATTTAAAATTATACATATATTTGATTTCTTCTTTCTCTGCTCTTTTAAAATCTTCCCTCCCGTTTTTTAATCCAGGCCTTAGCCCTTTTCTTGTAGAAGGAAAGACACTGTCTACACTTAGGTTCTTAAGTGCTACTACTATTACTTGGCTGGTCAGCAGGGGATGCTCCTGTGCTGGAAGGTTGAGTCCTTGCTGGGAAACTGAACATGTCACCACCTCTGTGAGGTATCTAGCTTGTGCCTGCCTAGGGCATGGGGTCCAGAGTCTGTTCTCAAGCATTTGTCTCTGCATGAGAGCACAGCAGGTTGCTAGTGTGCAACTAAACTAGCTACAAAATGTTTAGCTGTGCTTATAAAAAGACTAATCTGTGTTCACATCATATAGGCTTTGTTCCTTATCCTGAGCCATCATTAACTATTAATCCAGAGTGGGTTTTTTTTTTCAATTGTCTGTTCTATTTTTGTTTATTTCCAGAAAACAGTAACCCATTCTGGATTCAACAAAGTACTAGAAAGGCAGAGATATTGTTAAACACTTTTATATACACACTAACACATGAATAAAAAGCAACAGGGAGAAAAAGGAAGATGTATTTCTCATTGAACTTTAGCAGCAAACCACTATAGAACTTTATGATTTGTTACTGAGGCAGCAACAGATAAACCTGGGGAAGTCTTAAATTCTACCTGCCTGATTAATGTCAAGGCTAGGTTCGATCTACATTGGTTGCACACATGAATTTCATGTTCTAAAACCTTAGAAGGAGCTGGTGTAACTTGAGCCATTATTTATTGGATATAATAACCACTAGCCAAGGTAAAACATGGTATTATGCATTAATAACATCATGTTATCTTGGGGAAATGAGGCTATTAAGGCAGATCACCTGCACTATAGCTCAGACTGTATTCAGGTGGAGGACATCAAAACTTCTGCTTAACCTTGAAACAAGTAGAGTTCAAAGCCTGTCTTATCAATTAAGGAAAAATGTTTGAATGTCTTCCTTTCCCCACTGTCCTTTAAGAGTAATTTCACCTTTTCCCTTTTTTCATTTTGCGCACATTTATTTTCATTTTTTTCTTCAAAAACGCTAGTCATTGGCTCTGTTAGTTATGGGTATTGGAACAATTTAACTCACTTTGCAATAAGAACTTCCATTCACGTATTGCTTCAACCATGAACCACTGACAAACAAAGGGACAAATCAAATTTTTATCTCATTTACATTGGTGTATATCAGTAGTTACTCCATTTGTATGCAGCTAGATACCCAGCCACCCATGTAAAAATAAGATCAGGATCTTGTTCAAAGCATATAATCACCATTGCTGCATTTACCTTGTTTTGAAAAAACTGTGGTTCTCAAAAAAGTGCTGTCTCAATAACTCTTTACAAGTTTAGTCCTGTTTGTAGGATTTTAAATAAAAACAAAAACATTTTTCTACCTCTGTTTATATTCCCTAATCACCCTATTATCTAGAGGCCAAATACAGGAATTTTTAAGTTTCCTCAAAGAGATAACGAGGGCCTTTTTGACAGCTCCATCCTCAAGATTGGGGCAGGATGATTTATACTTTTGTTGTCAATATTCCTGTATCTTTAAAAGAAACTTTCATAATCTTTGCCTTCTTTTTAACTTTAGGCACTGGAAGCCTTGGTAATCTTATATCATTTACACTAAGACACAATATTACCTGACTTTCCTAAATTCCATCTTCTGTCTTGTTCTGATTTATCTTACAACCACACTCTCACTAGACAACGATAAAAAAAAAAAAGGAGTTTTCTTTTGTCATGTATAGGAAATGTGATTCATTCATTATCTTTAACAGGCCTTCAGACCACCAGACATGTGTGCAATGTTTGGCAGCAGTAAAAAAAACAAACAAAAAAAACAGCTAAACAAATATATATATGTAAGGATTATAAATCAGTAGAAGTTATTCTGGCAGTACTTTAAGTAGGAATATATTTGAATTATCGTGCGCAATTCTGGTCACTATATTATAAGAAGGACATTGCTGAGATTGAAAAGGTGCAGTGGAGGGCAACCAACATGATTCAGGATTTGGTGGATAAGAACAAAGATGACATATTAGCCAGATTCAGCCTGTATTACTTGAAGGCCCCATCCTGTAAGATATTGGCTGGCTTCTGCAAGCATGTTCAACTTCTGTTCCCATTTGCTGAAAGTGGAGGGCCTTCAGCACCTGCACAGCAGGCACTCAGCACCATCGGGAGCAGGCTGTAAAAATGGCAGCTAAAGGGTAGCCTTCTCACAAAGGCTGCAGTGTATACAACTTGAAAAGAAAGAAATGGATTGATAGAAATAAGTTGCTGAAGTGAAAATAATTCAGAAACATAAGATATCAGGCCAAACTGAAAATTATCTATCCATTCATGTACTGGATTTAAGATTAGAAGAGTGCAAACAATGTGGCACATAATGACAGGTTTCAGAGTAGCAACCGTGTTAGTCAGTATCCACAAAAAGAACTGGAGTACTTGTGCCACCTTAGAGACTAACACATTTATTTGAGCATAAGCTTTCATGGGCTACAGCCCACTTCATCGGACGCATAGAATGGAACATACAGTGAGAAGATATATATACACATACAGAGAACATGAAAAGGTGGGAGTTGCCCAACCAACTCTAAGAGGCTAATTAATTAAGATGAACTGTTGTCAGCAGGAGAAAAAAAACTTTTGTAGTGATAATCAAGATAGCCCATTTAAGACAGTTTGACAAGATACTTAACATGGGGGAAATAGATTCAACATGTGTAATGGCTCAGCCATTCCCAGTCTCTATTTAAGCCTAAATTGATAGTATATAGTTTGCATATCAATTCAAGTTCAGCAGTTTCTCACTGGAGTCTGTTTTTCAAGCTTTTCTGTTGCAAAATTGCCACCTTTAAATCTGTTATTGAATGGCCAGAGGGCTGAAGTGTTCTCCTACTGGTTTTTGAATGTTATGATTCCTGATGTCAGATTTGTGTCCATTTATTCTTTTGCATAGGGACTGTCCGGTTTGGCCAATGTACATGGCAGAGGGGCATTGCTGGCACATGATGGCATATATCACATTGGTAGATGTGCAGGTGAATGAGCCCCTGATGGTGTGGCTGATGTGATTAGGTCCTATGATGGTGTCATTTGAATAGATATGTGAATAGAGTTGACATCGGGCTTTGTTGCAAGGATAGGTTCCTGGGTTAGTGTCTTTGTTCTGTGGTGTGTGGTTACTGGTGAGTATTTGCTTCAGGATGGTGGGGCTGTCTGTAAGTGAGGACAGGTCTGTCTCCCAAGATCTGTGAGAGTGAGGGATCATCTTTCAGGACAGGTTGTAGATCTTTGATGATGCGCTGGAGAGGTTTTAGTTGGGGGCTGAAGGTAACGGCTATTGGCGTTCTGTTATTTTCTTTGTTGGGCCTGTCTTGTAGTAGGTGACTTCTGGGTACTCTTCTGGCTCTGTCAATCTGTTTTTTCACTTCAGCAGGTGGGTATTGTAGTTTTAAGAATGCTTGATAGAGATCTTGTAGAAGTTTGTCTCCGTCTGAGGGATTGGAGCAAATGCGGTTGTATCTTAGAGCTTGGCTGTAGACAATGGATCATGTGGTGTGTCCCGGATGGAAGCTGGAGGCATGTACGTAAGCATAGATAAGTATTGCTAAGAGCAACATATTAGAAAGGTCACTTTTTTTGAATGCCTTTTACAGTTAGGAAAAATTCAAAGCTAAGTTTGCACCTGCAAAACTACTTTTTATCTTTGGAAAAAAACTAAATTTGTGCAGGAGAGTGGAGCAGGGCTTGAAGATCAATGGGTAAATTTTGTTTCCTGCAATACATGTTCTTGACCCAACTGTTAAACATGCAGTGAAGAGCATTGGCTGGGGAAGAGAAGAAGAAGAGAAAAAGAAAAGTTATGTGGAAAAGGAGAACAATCAAAAGCAATAATGTATTAAAAACCAGAAAAATAAGGATAATTCCCAGAATTAGATGCAATTATTAGTTTGTTTTGTTTTGAATTTTCATTTATGCTTTACAGAGAAGAAAATTATTTTTTGAGGGAAAGAGGTATTGTTCTGTTATTTAGAGAAATACAAAATGGCAGACAAGGATAGCATAGTCAAATTAAAAAGAGTGGAGGAGGAAAGAAATACCCCTGCTAAGCAAGCCTTGTAAATTCTTCTGTACAAGAGCAAGAGGGTCAGAATTAAATGTAAATGGAGCACTTTTTGATAATTTTTGCACTAGCCAAGATGGGGTAAACATTTGGGTCCAGAATAAAGGCTTAGATTGGTCTCTTTGGTACCTAAGGATGGAATGTAAATAAGTGGGAGGGACGTGCAATTTTTTTTCCTTCTCACAATAAGATTTATAATTATTTTTTATTATGTTTTGGAAAACTAATGGCATAGAAAGGATGGAAGAGTAGTTGTTCCAGATTGATGTGCTGATTCAGGAGACCACTTTCGCACCTGTTTATCCAAAACACTTGCTTACATGTTACACATTGCCGTTCAGTATAATTCATGATACAGAAATTATTCAAATTTACCCTCCTTCAGGCTTGCCTGGCTCAGTGTCTAACCAGTAGATACTACTGTTACCAAGGAGGTAATCTTCATCTTAAATCTGTACTTTGAATTGGTATCAGCTTGGAACACTATGGTATAGAGAGGCTTAGCTTCTGAGGAGGATAGAGATACACTGATATTCACTAACCAAAACAGAGTCAGCAATGAGAGGCAAGTGTAGAGCAAAAGGTGAAGCAACACTATGGGAACAAACAAAAGCCTTTCAAAAGGCACAAGTCTAATCTAGGCCTTGGCCAACTGAGATAGTTTCCGTCCTTTGTGAAGGTTGTACCACGTTTTAGAGGCCAAATAACAACAGCATCTGGCCAGTGAGACTTGAAGCTTAAGAGATTTTGAGAAACAACAGAAAATAAAAGTAGTCTATATATTTGTCAAGTGCTAAATTATGTTATGGTTGAGAACAGACTTCAGTTTGGGACAGTTCAGAGATCTTTATGTACCAGTCTTCCACCATAGCCAATACCTGTTCAGAGCTTTGAACCTTGGAAGGAAATGTCTAAAGTGAGCTATAATTTTCAAGGGAAATTAACTATATTTTGAATGCTGCCTTATTTTCAATTATTTTATATTTATAGTAAGAGAGAAAACAAGCTAAATCATTTAATTTTAGTCCCATAGGTTTAAATGTAACGTATGCTTCATTATTAGGAAGGAGTTAACTTTTCAGTGAGATGTGTAAGGAATATTTTTAACTACCAGGATAAGCCACTTAATCCTTTGGAACCCAGAAGAGATGCTAAAATGTTTACTAGGAATTAGGGATGAGTGATCCTGTTAAGAGAAAATAAAAATAGTCTCCTTCCCCAAAATTTGAACTGAAACTCTAAAAAAGTGTGGATAGCTGTGTTTCCCCCATTATTTTTCATTCTCACAGCCTTAAGCACTTTCTGGATCAGGCCAGAACTGAAAGGAGAATTGGTGAGTCATGGTTAAATGTCTGTTTTAGAGAAATTCCAGCTCAACTGAAAGCAAAATTACCAGAAATATCCCAAGCAACCTGAGAGCTCCAACTGCATTTTGCAGGCCCATGAGTATCTCACACAGTTAGGATGAGATTCCAAACCAGCCTTGAGGTTCACTCATCAGTGTGGCCCAGTGCCTGTGCCCACTTACATGAACACACTAGGACTTGAAGCAGCTCCATAGCTATGGGTTTGCTGGATAGGGGACCAAAGCAGTGGAGAATGTTCACATGGGAACAATGAACTCTCCTCTTTGTGGATAGGGTGACCAGATGTCCTGATTTTATAAAGACAGTCCCAATATTTGGGGTTTTTTTTATGTGGGCTCCTATTACTCCCCACCCCCGTCACGATTTTTCACACTTGCTGACTGATCACCCTACTTGTGGCAAAAATTATTGCAGGAGGAAAGGGAAGTGAATCTATGTAGAGCAGGAGCTGGTTCTTGCACAGTGCAGATCCTGACTCTGCCACCAAATTAATTAGGAAGGTGCATAGTGGGTGAATTCTCCACGCTATAGGATGTGATAGCAATCACAGATGAACTGTGCAGGTGCCTGGAAGTAAAGGTTCCATCCCTCAACTCCTACATAGTTCCCATGAGCAAAGTAATTTGACTTGGATTTCTCTCAGAGTATGAGGATTTAGGCCTAATAGCAGAGTTTCCAGGTATTCTGATGGTTGAGACTTTTGGACAGTTAAAAAAAACCTGTTGCAGACTAAAGTAAAGCAGGAGTGATCCCAAATGATATTTAGAAGCAAAATAATACTTAGACTACACTGGTTAACGTATAGCATATGCTAACCATATTTGGCAAATGCATTTACTTTCATGAAGTTTCATCAGGGATGAATTTAGCCTGCCTTGTCTTAAGCAACTAAAATAAACATGGTACTCAATCTTTAACTTTCAAGTTAAGTACATTTCAGCTCAGACATTCCAGTTGCCCGAGCAAATGGATTTATTCTCTGATGTCATTTTTCTCTTGTCATTTTGGTATTTGATTACAGCATATTTAAAATGTTGGTTGCAATCATAACAGTGTGGTGTTTAAAATGCATTCAATTCACACGTCGTCCTTGTGGAGGATGGTTATTTGTCTCTGTCCTCTGAGGAAGAACATGGTATGATGAGCAAAATCTGGTGTAATAAAGAAGAATGATGTGCAAAACCCCACAGAAAGAATGTATCTTTATTCCCTACATTAAATATGTTTGGGTGTGTAGATATCTATTTGATATAGTTCAAGTAAACTATTGCATGAATAAAGGTATAAGTGCTATTGTGCCCTGCAAACTGTACAAATACAGCCAAACCTTCTCTTATGAAAAATTGATAAACAATTAAAACTGTTAAAAGCATATATTTTCCATGCACCAAGGGCATTTCTCTAATAGTTTTCTACTGTGATAAACGAAGTACATCTCCTGGGTTGTAATTCCTGGAGAGGTTTTTATAATGTTTGATTTTAAAGTAACAGGTTTCAATCATTATACTATTATTATAAGCATTTATAATAAAGCAACCATCACCATAGTACCTGGGTTCACTCTGTTACAATTCTTGAGAGTACGGAGGAAAATACTCCATGACCATATTTAATGTGATAGTGTTAAGGATTGAGGTGGTAAAATGCTCTTTTGAAGGACAGAGACAGAGGTAGTAAGTTAGGCAAGACACTATTCATACGCTAGAATAGCTATTCAGTTACAGACATTTGTGCATAATACTTCAATAAGGCCATATTTTAAAACTTTTAATGATTCTTTTCCAAACAAACTCATAAGAATACAATCAGTCTGGCATTTGGCATTTATTTAAAAAAAAATTGCATAAGAAAATCTATAATGAAACCAGCCTGATTAGTGGCTATCTTAGTGCAACAAAAGGAGAAAGTAGTAAAACCAAAGATGAAAGAAATATCCTTCATAGAAAGACAACAGGCCAATGCTGCTACTCTTATTCATACAAGAACTAGTCTGGTTGAAGTCAGTTGGATAACTGAATGAGTTAAGGAGCAGAAAGAAGCTAACAGCAAATTTCTGCTCTCATTTATTGCTGGGATTTCAGTTCTGATACTCTGTTCTCCTTACATGCATTGAAATTCCATTAACATTGTACATTTTAGACCAACTAATAACAATAGTAAAAAGTAATAAAGTTGCAGTTAACGCACAAGTGGCCTCCTAATAATAAATGTTAATATGAATTATTTGACCACAAACCGACAGAACCAATTGCTCACAATGGACCAGTGATTTCACTGAATATCACTTCAGATCTTGTGTTACTTAAGCTATTCACACTTGTCACCACCACTGTAGATCATACCTAGGATACTATTTTAATTTAAAATCACCTTATAATTCAAAGGGCACCAAGCATCCAGACAGAGACAGACAAGGATGGATTGTTACAAGAGCTCATAGAGACCAATGTTATTGCCCAAAGTAATATCAGTTTTGCAAAATAAGGATAACGCAGCTAATCTGGAAGCAGGCTGAAAAAGTGAGAAGCTAACACAGTTTGGTGGGAGTACTTGATAGAGGCTTAAAAAATCCTTAAAAGTATTTGAAATTCACATGGAGGTATAATTTTAAATCTATCCAGGAAAACAACAGTGGTGCTGCATCATGCTGTAAGGATCGTTTCAGGAAAATTATCATGTCTTGTGGCTTTTGGCATAGACAAACTTCCAGGCATTCTACAGGAAAGATACTCATGAAGCATGAAGTAAAAGAAAGAAGCACCAGATTAGTATCACCTGGCAGTCAGCTGCAGAGGGATGTGATATTAGCTGTGAAGGTGTCAGTTATTTTCCTTCCTTGGTGATGGAGAAAAATGTGACACTGCACCGCATATTCTTCACAGTGATATGATGATGATATGATTATGGCATAATTATGATGAATTTTATGCAAGATGGGTCATGTGAGGTGTCATTAGAAAAGTTATGATTTGCTGAATATGATTATCCTATTTGTACGCATGTATCATTTTTGTTTCTAAAGCTCGGAATATTGACTATGTATCTGTATTTTAATCGTGCTTACTCTGGGTGACACCCACAACTACCCTTTCTGGTACAACAATGAAGAAACCAGACAGTGCTGATGGACCACCAGCAAAGACAATGGACCTTGGATGAACTTAACATTCCTGTGAACATTCCAGACAGTCTGTAAGTAATGGCTGCTATGACTCAGCAAGGGTATGTAAGGGCTTGTAACCTGCCACATGACTCTGGACACCATCTTGGGATGTCAGTGTTTTTCCACAAACTGAGTTTGGGACAAAAGGGTTTCTGCCATATGCTAAAGCTATATAAGGCAGGGAGTGACATCATCTGTGGTTCTTCACTCCCCACACGAGAAGACTCTTAAAAACACCTAAGGAACAGAGACAGAACTGGGGAAGTGCTGACCCAAGCTAAAGGGATTTCTAGCCTGTGTATGAAAAAAAGGGGATTCCAAGCTGCAAGTAGCTTGTGTTTTAAGAATCTGCAGTCAGGGTGAGAGATTGTTAATTCAAATCCTATTTTTCTAGTATGTTAAACTTTGTTTGGTTTTTGCTTATTTACTAGGTAATCTACTTTGATCTGTTTGCTAACACTTATAATCACTTAAAATCTATCTTTTTGTACTTAATAAACTTATTTCATGTTTTAATCTAAATCAGTAAGTTTGGAGTGATGTGCTTGGGAATCTTAGCTCAGGGGGCTATTGCATTTCCTCTCCACATTGAGGGAGAGGCGAACTCTATGAGCTTATGCTGTACAGTACCCTGTGCAGTGCAAGACGGTATAATTTGGGTTTATACTTCAGTGGGGGGGAGGGTCCTGGGGGGGAAGCTGAAGGTGGTTTTATTTGTAGCCACTCTACTGTTGGTTCAAGCAGTGGCTAGTCAGAGAGTCTGTATATAACTGCAGCTGGGTGTGTTCTTACCTGTGTGTATGCTGAAGGAAGGGTAGGACTGGGAGTGGGTCTTCAGCTTGTCACAGCAGCACAGTGTGAAAGGGAGCCCAGCTGGTGGGTCAGAAGGCTCAGTGGTACCCCAGTTCCAGGTGGCACCCCAGGGAGAACCCATCACAAAAGAAAAATTACTTCCTTGAACTATTGACAGATATCCTTGAGCTTCTTGGATAAAATCACAGGAGCTCTAAGCTCCAGCATCTGAGTGATAGCTATGGGCCTGACTGACCCATCCAGCAGAATATCCACAGGAGGTAATCAAGCAGAAGAAACTCTTATGATTACTCTCATGGTATTTCTTCCACATTCTTCCTTGGGGTGATGGGTTTTGTCTCCTCATAAAAGAACCTTGTGAGCCCCCTGAGATCTCATTTTTGGCGGCACAGAGTCCTCCATGCAATGGCTTTTGTACCCACTCTTAGTCCCTCATCCAAACCACCAAGCAGAGTGGCTCCACTGGAAGTATTCTGCAGATCTTCTCCAGCTGCCAGCTGTTCTTGTGACACCCTTAGTGCAGTAGGGGTCTTCAGGACAAAGGGAATGCCAATGAAAAGTTTACAGTTTCAGTCTGTACTTATTTTTAGATGGTTTACCGCTGGGTCCCTCCCATAATCCCAAACATCCTGCCCTACACTCCATGCACAGCTCCCCGATGGATCAAAGGAAAGGAGAAAACGGTGTTGTTGATGTGTCTGTTCCTAGCCTTTCCACATGGGCAGAGGGTCCCTTCCATGTAGAGTCAAGTTACAATGACACCATAGACAAAACACTATAACCAGTCAAGCAAAGAGAGAGAAAGTTCACTCAGGAGGAAAGAAAAATGTAATGAAAAGAAATAAAAAAAAGAGTAGACAGAACCTAAGGGACTCACATGAGGAAGAGTTTGCTGAAAGGGCTGAATTTTTGCTCAAAAGAAGACCATCAATGTCATAGCCCTCTAATTATTAAAAAATAAATATCCTCACCTCCTTAAAGCTTAGCTCTCATTTACTAAAACTACACAATTTTTAAAGGTTTATTTACTTTTCAGTGGGGCTGGCCAGAGGACGACAATTCTGTTTCACAGCAACCCTCGGGGTTTTGAAATTTGTTTTCATTACGCATTGGAACAAAACCAAAACCTTTCAAATATCTTCACAAAAAATGGAATTGTTTCAAAATGTTCATTTTTAGATTAAAACTCGATCTTTTAATTCAGACAGAAGTGGGGGAAGTGAAGTGGTGGAGACAGCTTCAAGTCCCTATTTTTCCAGATTCAGAGGAGAGTTTTCAATGCCAGACTATTCCAAATGTGGCAGAGCAGAGACTTGAACCTAACCAAGCTACAGAGCAGGAGAGAAAGTCTATTTCTCTCAACAAAATTGTTGAATCTCATACATTTCAGCATATTGACAAACCAGCATATTTTGGCAGAATTTCATTCAGCCAAAAGTGATCCGAAAAACTACTTATCACCATTTTGGATATTTGTTTACACTCTGCACATTTCACCCAACATGGGCAATGAAAACAGACTGGCCACTGCTGTTTTCACTTCCAGCAAGTTTTCCTTTTCATTTCTGTACTAGCATGATAATCTTGCCATCCTGGGGATCACAACACTGCAGAAGAGTGGCTGCATAAAAAGAAAGCTTTAACTGAAATACTTTAAAAAAAACAGACTTGAAAAGATTCAAATTTTCTTAAGAAGGGCCAAGACTCTTACTCCTCTGGAGTAATACCTCACTTCCTGATTAATACAATCAAACTCTGTGGGACTATTTCTATAGTAAGGTACTACGCAATAAATAAGATTGTGAATCTGGTTATGCTACAGAGCAGGGAAGTCAGGGGGCATAAGGAGCCACCTCATTCCTTTTGTGGGCTGTTTTTGCAGGCAGCAGTGTGTGTGTGGGGGGGGGGGTGAGGAACAGCAGCCACAAGTCGGTGAGAACAGGTAAAACATCAGCAAGCACAGCTGAGCTGGTACACAGGAGGAAGCAAACTAGCAGGAAAAGAGCAGGACCAGTGTACTTCCCCACATAAAGCAAGAGAGACGCAGGGACCAATATGTGTCACAGCTCAGTCCCTGCTCTTAGGGCATCTCAAATACATGCTACCCCATACTTGGGCAGACTGTAACATGTGTATAATGGCAAAATTGTGCCTTTAGCAGTGCTTATTACTGCAACAGTTTACATGTTTGGTACAAAATTTTATATACATATTGAATATAAGAGTACCCACACTGAGCAGTTTTAAAGACTCTCTGCTGCATACCCACCATATATATATAATGTCTGAAACCACATATATGTCTGAAACCACATTAGCATTTCCAGAAGTAATAAAACAAAAACTGACAAACAAATCTAGCCATAAAAAAAAAGCTAACCAAAGCTAAACGAAATAAATAACTCTTGCAACATATTCTGAACCTTGCTAGAGACAGGCTCTGGTGGACTGCTAAGGGAAGTGAATTCCAGAAGCAGGGGCACTCAACTGAGAAAGCCCTGCCACTGCCCCTGGAGATTTCAAACTGAGAACTAACAGCGAAAGCCTCCCAGCCAATTTTAACTGCGATGACAAAGTACAGAGAGGGAGGCGTTCTCTTAGGTGACAGAGTCCCAGACCATTAAGGGCTCCAGCAACACACTGAATTGCACACAAAAGCACACCGAAGCCAGTAGAGAGAAATGATCACAGGATATATGTGTTGTTGCACAAGAGTCAGGCAGATGTTTGCCAGAAACCCTATCCCTCCTCTTGCACTCCTATATCTGGACCATCCCGAAAGTGAGTGGAGATTTCAGGCTTTGTGATCCAATAGCTCCCAATGGGGAGCAGGGTGGGGAGAGTGAGGGCAGCGCTGCATACTTTCCCTAAGTAGCAGAGCCACTGCTTCAGAGTATGTTCCCCAGTAGCCTTGAGGAATTCTCGCTTACTCAGTCAGAATCACTACAGGGGACTTTTGCTCCAAGCTGGCCTCTCTGCACCTTCTCCATCTGCTGAAAATAGAATCTAGCCTGAAATTTTGGACCTACACTAAGCAGGCAGTGTCCCTTTAAAAATATCAGGATCTGCCTTCCTTTAAGAATAAATAAATAAATAAAACCCCAAGGCCTCTGAAATACAAATCTGCTTGTTGTACCAAAGTCATCCAACATTCCTAAAAGAGAGCTAATTTTTGTAGCATCTTTTGCTTTCAAAGCTACCTGACTAAATGCAGAAAATTGGGTTCTCCCCCAGGGACTACCTCCTCCCTGTGATGCACACAGCCTGCAGCTAACATGCAAGTAGGACAGAAGCACAACTTGAAAATACTCAAGCATACGGACTACACTATGAAAGACAAAGAACCATGGCTATTTGGCATGCAAAAACCAGCTCCTCATAGCCATGTTGTGTCTGTATATATTAGGGCTACCCTGAAACTATTCATTAGTAATAACAAAAATAACTTGTAAATATAACTATAAAAACCCTACAGTGGTATTAATATGTATGCATGAAAACTGAATGACCTTAATCACTGTATATTTCAAATACCACACAAAAGTGCAACACATTATAGTATTTTATTTTCTGTTGGATTTTCTTTTAACTGTTCATACAAACATATATGACAGGAGACTTACGAAACTATGTTTGTCCACAATATAAAACTGCAATTGCTTCTCCCTACTGCATTACATAATCACTTTGTGCAAGATGAATTGTAAAAAAAATAATAATAAAATAGAATAATAAAATAAAATAAATAAAAATACCTTAGTACAAAATATATGCAGAATTTATTTTCCTTTGAAGGTCTATAGGACTACCTCTTAAGCCTGGATATGAAAAAAATTGCCCTTTTCACAGCTGATAAAATACAAATTAATCCTTAGAGGATTTAATATGTGCCTATTTATTACCTTCAAGTATGAAAATACTGCTGCAATTAATATAGCCTGCACTACTGTATGTGCGAGTCCATAGCATTGTCTTTGAAACAAGAGATATATGCAAAACTATTTTTAATATAGTATTTTTTGCGCTACTGTAGGTGTGACAAAATGCCTTTAGAAGGTCAAAAATCCCAGTGTTTCTCTATAGTTACATAACTGCTGCTAGAAACAGCATGAATTCTAAAGCTTTGAGTTAAAGTGTCTTAAAGGTATGAAGTAATGTCATTTGTATGCAACTACAACTTAGCTTTATTATGAGAAATGCAAACATTTTAAAAATTAAAGAAATATTTTTCTTCCTTTGCAGATTAATCTATTTATTTACCCTTCAATGGTTCTTTTTATAAGCTACAGTTTCATTATTTGTATGTGCTGCTAAAGTTAACTCTTAGAATGCTAGTGTTTACCAGATTGCCAGTCAAAGAAATGATCACCTGGTTGAATAAATATGTCTGTATCTTCCAGTAGTTTAAGAGTTGTTATGTTAGAAATGTGTGACTGTGTTTGCAGAAAAAGTAATCCTTTCTTAGGCACCTACAAGAGTCTATTTATGCAGATATCTATTTACAGTTTCCATTTATTTTGCATATTTTTGCCAAATTACAAGGCTACACACCTTACAGATCTGCTAACTTTGAAGTTCAGATTAAACTGATTGATGCCACACTATATTTTAGATGGTAACTTTAGATAATTGTTATTGCTCATATTTTGTAACAGTAACTTGCTGCCTGATCATTTATCCCAATGGCCTCAAGACTTTAATAGTACAAACTCTGAGAAATGAAAATTATTCCATTTTATCATTAAATAATGATACCTTAAATTACCATAAACCTTGTTCTTTAAGTTCATGTAATGAGTTAGCTTTTATTCATATTTGGTTAAGGATAGAATGTCTGTTTGATAGTCTCTCTTTGTTTATTCATCAGCAAAGTCCATATAATGTACTGTACTGTCCATGATTTATTTACAGTCTCTGCAGTAGTGTTTACTTAGGGTAAATGAACACCTCTGTGGGACATGAGGATAGCCGCACTTCTGTACTCTGAGTATTACGGTTCCTCTTCTGTCCCATTTCAGTCCATGATGCTTTTTTGACAGACAGCATGAAAAAAATCTGCATAAGGAAAAGTAACTGACAGCTGGGGTCAGACTCTCTCTGTTTAATGACACTGCCAGTTACACATTTTGAATTGTTTAAATATGAGTCTACAGCTTCAACAATCATCATCTCACTGGTTCCACTTTTCATACCCAACAGCCAGGAAACTGACACGTAATTACACACTTACTGATGGTATCGCCGGTGCCGATAATTAAAACTGCCACGGGAGGATTGCTATTGCTAGTCTACAGCTGGGATGTTGTCAAGAGGTAGAAACTCCAGCAGCTTTTAATGCTATCTTCTTACAGGTGGACCACGGCCGCCAGTGTTGAAGTAATAGAAAGGGCTCAGCACATCATTCACAATGTCTCGCACAAATGAAGAAAATCTATTAACAATCCAATAAGTGAAATACAAACACAATGACCTAAGGGTTAAACTGTCTGGGTGGACTTAGAACTCAGATTTATTATGTATTGTTCTTTTTCCTTTCGGAGGTATTTACAGAAAAAGATCACAAATGTTTCGCCACCTATTGAAGTACATAAGAATCTTATCTGGGCAATGCTGGAATTGTATAGAAACCATTATTTAATTCTGCTTGATGCCATCCTTTTCACTATATAACTAAAATCAACAACAAAGAAAGAACAATTCAAAAAACATGAAAACTTCAATAAACATAAGATTTTTGTAAAAAATAGTAGATGGTGCAGGACATTATTTAGAGGAGATTTTTGAATATATGCAATATTCAAATGCTTATCAGCTAACCAGATTGGTGGGCCCAGTAGCAGTGATGACATGTATACCACCACCTTCCTTTCCCCCACTTTGAATGGGGGTGGGAGGGAGAGGACAAAAGGGCAAGAGGGGAACTTGTGATCCTGCTGATTTACCCTCCCTCTACTTCCTGGTGGGAAGATGGAAGTGGGTTGGCTCTAACAAGATCTGAGCTCTGAGCCTCACCCATCCATTCCTGCTTCCATGACTGGGGTCACTGCAAACCTCTAATTGGCTCCCACTTGCAGAGGTGGGGGCTGGGGAGGGAAGAGGCATTGTTTCTGACTCTGCTGGCTTTTGGCCATTTTGGCTTTGTTCCTGCTGCACCCTTTCCCATCCTTACTTAGTAGATGGGATCTCTTTGGATGCCAGGGGCTATGCTGATTGGGGTCTGGAACGGATGCATATCCTGTATGACAAAAATGTCAAATCAAGTGTGGGGATTTTCTCCACTTTCTATCCAGCAACTCAGAGGAAAATCCCTCAGAAGGATTTACATTACATGTGTCACAACTCTGACAGGTTCCAGTGTGGTGGATGGCTCAAGAAACTGCCTAATATGAGGTCCCTGAAACCCAATGGGCTACTTGGGCATAGATAAGAGGGTGATGTCTCCTCTCATCTCCTCTCTTCTACCTCTGGTATAGATGAGGGGAATGAGTTGGGACTCTGGCTTTCTATAAGAGTCCGCAGGGAGGGCTGAGGTGTAGATGCGGTTTCTAGACCCAGGGCCCTTGATGCTCATTTAAATTCCACACTGGAAGACCCCTGAGAGATAGTTCAGGAATAGGTCCCCAGCTGGTTAATAGTTTTATAAAGTTGTGGCCTCCACATTTAACCACACTCTGGTGTGTGTGTCTCGTTTGCTTCCACATCTGCATCAATAACTTGCAGAGAAAAGTAGCTAAGTGTGACTCTCCTGTACAGAAATAGTATAGACTAGAGAAGACAATTCAGTCAAATGAAGGGAGCATAGAACTGGGAGCCAAGTTCAAATCCAGCCCTTGACACTGCTTTGCTGTGTGGCCTGGTATTAAACATGACTGTTTTGCCTCATTTTCCCCATTTGTAAACTGGAGACTAAAATACTAACAATCTCTGGTATGTTATGTAAATTAACAAGAATAAAACACAATATTAAATAACTTAAAAGTAATAAAGTGCTACTTAAGTGCTAAGTGCTATTATTATTAGCTGAAATCAATGGTAGCTTTCTTATGTGGATTCCATTGCACTTAGTAATAGAAGACTTAGGATGAAATAAGCACCTATTTCCTGAGCTATGTCAGGTGGAGGAGGGAGGTACAATTTCAGGCAATGGTGCCTGGATGTACTATGGACTTGATCCAACATCACTGAAATCAGTGGAAACTCCCATTGACTTTAATGGGCTTTGGATCAGGCCTGATGGGTGCACAGCGTCATTAAAAAATGCCTTCAAGGGTACTCTGCCCTCCTTCCCCTTACACAGGGTGTGCTAGATACAGCCTATGGCTCTTTCCTGCATGACAGCAAATGTTGGCAGGACGCAAGTTGTGTCCCCACCCTGAGCCCAGCATAGTTGCCTTGCAGCAGTCAATATTTGTCTGCTTGGTCAATATATAAATAACAGAAAAAGCCCAGAAGTCCCAAACAAGAGAGAGAATGCAGAAGAACAAGGGGACATCCTGGAAAAACAATCAAGTTCTACTTTGTCATAAATGAATAACTTTAAACATGTTGGATACAAAAGTTAGTGCTGGCACAGATATCCAATAGCCCAAAGCTGGATCAGAATGGGCATCATTACAGAGCATAAAATTGACTGGTTTTAAATAATCTATTCATCATATTCAACATAAGAGCTTCAATCAACTGTAAGTATTTCTGTCAATGTTTCACCATTTTTTTCTGTAAATATAGAGTGGGTTACCATAAAGAGAAATGCTACCTTTGCAGTTCCATCCGAGTTTCTAACACATCTCTGATTATATGCCAGTAAAGAAATGCCCCCTGGTATCCTCTTACAAACAGATATCTTATTTCAAAACTCTAGTGCTACATTGCTGTAGTAATGTCTAAAGACCTTCTGTAATACTAGTTCTGCCTTTTGGCATTACAAAAACAATTTTCTTCATCTTCCCAGCTGAATACCTAAAGTCCACCCTTTATACCATTGTTGAGTGTGCCGTTGCATGAATAGCAGTAGATATTAGGACTGCAGTTAGGAAAAAACTGGCAGGAAAAAGTTGGCTGTTTAGAAACTGTTTTCTCAGTCAGGAGTATACACCAACCGTTTTCTCTGTAGGAAACATGGATGTATATTAACTCTTACAATGTCAACTGTTCAGCTCTTTGTAAGGCTCATTTACTGCCTGGGCCCATATATAAAGTCTGTGTTATAGTAAGTGCATGAGCAAAGCACTCTAGGGTGCATTCATGAATGTTATAGGTTTTGCTAGTTCCAGCTGAGGTATAATATCCAGCCAGCCAAACAAAGATTTGTGGAAAAAAAAGAGACATACACACATAAATAAAAGTTGTCAGAACAAAGCCATGTATCTGATGTGCTACCTTTCTTTTACACTATGCAGGAACTTTCTCAGTATAAAACCCAATCCTGTGAGCAAGCCTTGGAAGATTGTAGATTTTTGCCTTGAAGTATGGTGACCTATTCAGAGGAAAGGTTAGCATGCAACAGGCCTCATGTTAAACACACTCACTCCCAGGCAGTTCAGCAGCTTTGGCCAGTCCATTAGACCACTCCCTTACCACTCATTAATAGCCAATACCCAGGTATAAGGGGAGTTCTTTATCCCCTCACTTCTCAGCTTAGATAGGTGGTTTCCAAATCATAGTCTACTCCTGAATGTATTAACTGAGTGTATGGGCTTGTAAAGGAAGAACAGAACAGTTATTTCCCAAAACTTATAGGAATGTCAGAAAAAACAATGTTTTTCTTTCAAAGTTTACTCACGTCACTTCTATGGGATGGCTGCAGGATCAGGCCCTAGTACCGTAACCAGAGATGTCCCTGCTTGCCTCACAAATGATCACACACCCTCTGGGGAAAGGTTTCAGTCTAAATATGAGGTTATTTCTAATACCTCCCTGATCAGACTGCCAGTCAGTATGGATAATGATTTTCAAGATACCTCTCCAGATCAAAACTCAGCTTTGTACATTTTTGCCCCTAGATTTTGTTTAAATCTTAACTAAATAATACAAGCTTTTTAAGACTTTGGGACTTTTAAAAAAATCTTGAAAATTAGTTTCTCTCTTAGCTGATTTAAAAAAAATATGTTTTGTCTATTTAATTTGGGAGCTTATAAAATGTTTGTACTAAAACCTTTGCAGGGAATTTCTAGCTTCAGACCACTTTGGGTATTTTTATAAAATCAAGTTAATAAAGAACCCTGAACCATTCAAGTGCAATAAAATATCTGTAACTAAAATTTATGACAAAACTAAGCATAGAATTCTCTGTGATTTGAATATTTGCCAGTGTGTTAGTCACAGGAGTTGGGCTTTTATTAAATAACATTAATGTTAAGAACTGCAAAATACTGAACTTAAACATATGTACATTTGCTGGTAGACATTTTCCTGAATTTCTCATTTGCAATTGCTGATTTAATGATGAATAAACAAACACTAAAAAAGTACTAAAATGATTTAAGGAAGGGTGATATTTAGAAAGAACCAACACTAGTGTTTTTCTTTGACATTTTTAACATTGTAAAGCTCATACTCAAATAACTGAAATGTACTCACAAACACCACTGATGCTGTTTAGATAATATGAACAAAGCCGTCAGTTAAAACAAAAACAAGAAATGGTCAGAATATGTACATCACAATAAATGCTGATTAAATCATTTGTAATATATAATTTTTCCATCAAATTTAATGGGTGAAATATTAGCCCCATTGAAGTCAGTGGGAGATGATTTACCATTGACTTTAATGGGGCCACGCTTTCTTTGCTGAACAGACACAAGAAAAGTTGCCATTTCATCAAGTAAAGTAATTTTTTTGACAAACAGTTTTCTATACATTTTGTTTTAAACTGTCTAGATTGATTAAGTATTCGAGTATTTGATACTTGGGCTGTGCTGACTACAGTCAGTTACACCTGTAAAGGATAAATGTGGCAGACTGCTTGCTGTACATAAACAATAAGATGCCTGGATGGCTTCACAATATCAGATGGCAAGTACTAAAGCCATGTAATGTTGGAAACAACCAAAATGTTTTCAGATTCTGGGATAATTTAAGGTGGCGAATCCATAACTCAAACTGATAAACTTCCTAATATTTTAGGGCTTAATCTGGGGGAAATATCCCTTGCCTTCCACTCTGTAGAAGAAGAAGATTCATATGGCATCTGGGCTTCATGAGTATTTTTGCCATTCCTGCGAATAAGTGACATTCATCAGACAGTGCAAAACATTCAGATATGAGGAACTGAATCATTTGTATGATGGGAGCTAATACAATTACTCCAGTCCAAGGCTGCCTGATTTTAGGAGCCCATAGGGCCTGCTGCTGAGTGCAGCGATCAGTGAATGCTCTGCTAACTCCACCTACAAGTAGACAGAGCAAGAAAGCATCAAAGGTTTCCCAATCCACCAAAAGGAAAATTATCCCAGTGGCATTTTTGTTGACAGGCCCTAACCCTCCTCTCTCTCCCTGGCTCTCCCATCACAACTGCTCAGTAGAAGATTTCATACACAGAAGCCCACAGCTAATGGTAGAAGGACCTAGCAGACAACCGAGAGGGAGCTAGGGACCCAAATACGAATCTGCTGAATTGTATGGGTTTAGAATCTGAGTTTTCCTGTGTTTCTGGTTTTAAAAACGTGCATTTCCCAGTGAAACCCTCATGGTCAGATTGCTTATTTGGCCATCCAGGGCCAAGGGCAACAGACAATAGCAGTCCCTCTTTCCCTGCACTCTGACGAATGCCAGGGCATCTCACTTCTTTTGCCTATGGGAATCAAAACTGCTGAAAGGGAGAGAGAGAAGTGTAGAGACTAGATGAGGCTTGGCCCTGCCCCCACAACTGCCCATATAGAGCAAGGCTGACTCACTTGGGGACGTATCCTGCCAGAGGCTCATTTTCCCCAGCATTTTTCCTGGGGCAGCTGTAGCAAATAAATTATAAATTCTGGATCTTTCTACACAAGTGATGGTTATAGGGCTGCATAGAGCCACGTAGAAGGCAGAACAGCTCAGCAGCATGAGGAACTCATCACCACTTCTTCTAGCAAATGCAAGAGGAGTGTCCCTTTGGGATCAAGAAGATCACTGGGAAATGTTAGTTACCACCTCCCAACCTAGCTGTCCAGGAAGCAGTAGGTCTAAACTTTTGGAAGTATCCCCTTACAGGGAGGATGTGTAACACACTGGAAAAATGTGTGGTGTGTCCTACAGAGGCTGATCTGCACAAAGGATAAGATAACCTCAGGGATGCTGGAACAATTTGTATAGTGGTGGTGCTGAGAGCCATTGAGCCAAACGGTAAACCCTGTATATGATGGAAACCATTTCAAACCAGGGGGACAGCAGCACCCTCAATTCTAGCACCTATGGATAGCCTACTACATAAATGCTAAACGTTTACTTGCTTATTTTATATTCCACAGAGAAGCGGGCCTTTTGTTAAGGAATCACAGTCCCCCAAATTCAAGTTTGAATTTTCTGATAGAAGTCAGTCATCTGGTTCAAACCATAGCTGATTACAAAAAATTAAAAAAAGAAAAAAGAAAAAAAATTCCAACTAATAACTTTTTTCCTGAGGCTATTATATCTCTCAGATCTGTACTCTTATACTCAGAACAAATTCCTCTTTATCATCCTTCTCCTTCTGTATAAAAACATGAGTTAAATCCTGGTCCCATTGACTTTAGTAGGGCCAGGATTCTTCCCTCTATATGTCTGCCATGCTGCTGGGCTTGCCACATGAGGAATGTCATTATCTGCACTTTAGGTACCTTTCCTGTACCCCCTGCACTAAAGAGAAAAACAAAATTGTTGCTTTAACTGGTGTCATTTTCCCTTGCAAATCCAGTGGGCCTGGAGGAAGTAGATTCATATACTTTTATGAAAATGGACACAATTCTATTAAATAGCAGAAAATAAATAAACTTTAGATGTAGACTTGTAAACTATATCTGCAATTGAATTAAATTAAATTGAAACAATATTGAATTTAAATAAATAGTAAACACCTTGATTTGCACAGCAGCCCCTCAATCTGTGCTTTACTTCACTCTTATGATATTGCCTTTTGTTCTGGACTGTATTTAGATGGTAAGGTTTTCAGGCCAGGGAATGTTCCCACTTTGCTTTGAAGTAACTTCCAGCACCATGTAGATTTTAGTAAGAACTCAGCGGTATAACTAGTCCTATTTGGGGGCAAAATTTTGACAAATATTTTCATTAAAATTTTGGAAGTCAGAAAATTTCAGTCAGCCCTGCAACTGGTAGAGAAACAGGATAAACTTTTTTGTGTGATAATCCTAAATTCTGTTTTTGTAGAAACTTCAAATTCTGACAAAAAAGGTATCAATAAAAATCAAAATTCAGAAAATGTTGACCATCTCTGACACAGGAGGCAAGATAGTTAAAGAGAAAACATAGGACTTTTATTAACTGTGTTAACACTCAGCTCACGCTGAGTCTGCCTAGTCGAGGAAATATCCAGTTCACACTACAACAAATATGTAACAGACATTAGTCACATTGCTTAATGTACTACTGTAAGATGCTGAGATACCACAGTGATGAGCACAGTGTAAGAACGTATATAGAATAGAATAGAATAGAATACTCACAGTTTGCAGCACAGTTACTTTCATAATAGGACCCTTACATACTATAGCAACAAAAAAAAAGCCCAGAGCAAGCCTAAGCCACAGTAGCAGTAGCAACAGAAAATTGTGGGTGGAAAGAGGACTGGCACACCACAACCTAATTCTGATTACAGTTAATGCAACTGTTTAAGTAAGTGAGAGAGAGAGAGAGAGAGAAGTGTGATAAATCATGGTAAGGAGTCCGGGAGTTAAAGAACTGAATATGAATATTCATATTCAGAATATGAACTGGAATATAAAAAGTTGTAAGCAGAGCTAGGTCTAGCTGAGATATTGCAGCATAGTTGATCAGCATGTTTGCAGAAGGAGCAGGAGAAAATAGGAACTGGCCTGAGGAAATACAAGGGAGCAAAGGAGAAAAAAATAGTAAGAAAGAAAGCCAACTCAACACAGAAAAGGGAAAGTAAAGATTTTAAAAGAGACAGAAAATCCATTGTGTCAGAAACCATGCCTCACGTCAATCTCAGACAGGAAACAAATTATAAGTCGAATTCATCTCTGCACCAACAGCTAGTACTGATGCAGGAACTGAGGTGAGGCAGCTTGCAAATTCTTAGTTCTGGGGATGCTGAAGCAGGCTAGGGAAAATCTCAGAGTTGCTCTAAACTGCATGTATGACAGCTGCCATGACCCCTATGGATTTTGCAATAGCCAATGAATAGCAAGGGGGCAAAGTGCATTCTAGCACTGTGGAGCTCCTGTGGCACAGAGAACAACAACTGCCACCCATGCACCTTCTAGAGAGTTGCAGAGGGAAAAAACTGCTTTGTGTGTGAATCTTACTGTGTAAGCATAATGGGCCAGATCTTCAGCAGGTGTAAATTGGCGTAGCATCATTGACTTCAGAGGAGCTACGACAATTTATGCCCACCATAATGCACATTTTACCTTTGAGTGCTTAACTGTGCAAATGTAACAATTTATTTAAATAGATTTCTGTATGGAACAGTCATATAGTATCGGTCTTCAACCCAGAAAATCACACTTTTTTTTTCCATTTGGGTGAATTTAGTGCCAAGAAGTATAGGGATAATAGCAGTGTCTCAAGCCAGCATAATGCAAGCAGGTGGTGGATAAACTTCCACCTATAGTTCTGCCAATATATCTTAATCCCAATTGGCAACACCCCTGCTACTCCAGTCCTTGACCATTTTTGAGCAGATATTGGTAGTCATGCCAAATTGTATAGTGGTTTTCATTATGTGAACAAATGGAGACTACGATGAGGCTCTCAAATCCAATTTTCACTTCTGAATTGAGCCTGGATTTGACCTCAGGTCTCCAGAAGTGAAAGGATACTGCACTAACTCACAGTGCCACCATGTCTCTGCCATCACTTGTTAATGATATTTTGCATGCTGCATAAGCCTGTATGCGAATTGAGGCTGCCTGAGGGAGAGATTCACAGCCAAGATGAGACTGTATGCCAGTTTGACTAAAAATGCAACATTGTATACAAGGAAATACAAAAGCATTTGTGCAAAGTGAATAACCTTTCATAGACTTACATGAATAACTACATCTTCCAAAGTTTCAAAGTACCAATTGAATCCTTACCCAGCCTCCTCCTGAAAAACTCTGTGATCAGAAATTTACACATTTATTTTGCAGGTGAAAACCCCTGTGCATGAGCTACCAATTACAGTTGTCTTTTAACACTTGTGTGTGTTTGTGTGCACAGATCCTAACATTTGTCTGTATGCAGGTATTTAGCTGTTTAAAGGGTATCCTCAGATGTTAGTGCACATGTAAAAGCAGCAAAGAGTCCTGTGGCACCTTATAGATTAACAGAGGTTTTGGAGCATGAGCTTTCGTAGTGAATACCTACTTCATCAGATGCAACATGTAGTGTGCACATGTAGTGTTTGTGCATAGGTGTGATTTTGTATGTAAATCAGTGGAAGCTGAAGGCTCATCAATTGATCTGTCGTACACTTTTTTCCTATATTAATTATTCTTTGAGTGAACATGCTTACAAGGTTTAAGGGACAGGAAACAATGCATACTCAGATCACCTCCAGAGCCACAGCATAAATTTCCTTACATTCTCATGCTTAGATTTTACCTTGGAAGGAGCTCTCTTGTCAGGTAATTTTGTTTTCCTGTCAGTTCCACCATAGTCCTGATGTGCCAACAGTGCAAAATGAGAGGCTATTTTAATAGCTGATAAACTGGACCACTATTTATTTAGGGAGAAGATTATCAAACAAATTATACTGAGAACCAATAATAGATGAAAGGTTAAAGATTTCTGTAAAGCACACAATTCACTCTGTCTCTTGCAGTTTACAGTGGAAATTAGAGATTCTTCACACTAAGTTTATAGGAACATTTTAACCATATTTCAACTTTCCTTTCCTCACAAATCTTTGACATCATTACTTTCTTGTTTGGGAATTTACGTTAAGGACAATTATGAAACAAATATATACCACCATTAGGGAAAATATACAACTTCTTATCAGAGGGATGTGGATGTTCTTCTTGCCAGTCTACAGACATGGAGATTAAATTTCAGAGAGAGATTTATTTCGTACTATTGTCCCGTTATTCACCAGAGGATTGTGCAATGCAAGTAATCTGATCAGAATAATGCATAGGGACATATTTCAGAAAACCAATAATTGTGGTAACATTGAGTTCTGCAAGGTGCAAAAATAAAGTCCAGAATCACTCTAACTCTCTTCCACAATTCCACAATCATGACATCATAATATGCTGCGCTATTGTCCATTAAAGCTAAAAGCTTAAAGTAATCAATGCTGGACATTTGGAGATTTATTGTAATCTACAGCACTTTTGCAGATTGAAAAAATACCCAAATTATATTTTATAGGTGTGCCATATTTTACACCTTTTATTTCTTTAAACTGGCTTGTTTTTTGGCTGTCGCTGTTTGGGGTTTTTTTTGCTCCTCACTGACTGCTGCAAGCTTTTATATTATGTTAGGAAGCAGTTAAGTCAAACAGAAAAAATTACTAAAACTGACTGTATTTAAATTCTGTTTACTTCCGTAACCTTTTGACTTACCTATACAAAAAGTAATCTTTCATAAACAAGTCCCAAACAAAATCATTGCCTATTTTACTTTCCTTAAATCCTTATGGAATAAACAGAAATTGTAACAAGATCCTTTTAACCATTTTTTATTCCACTCATATTTGCAATGATTTTATAACTGACGCTGGTTTGCCTCTCTCACATTATCACAATCAGTGCATCCTGGGATTAAAAACCATTTAGGGCCCAACTCTTAAAGAAAGTCCCCACACAGCAGTATAATGAACATTGTTTCTTTTTATTGTTGCTAGGTTTATTGGTATGCCAAAGAGGCAGTGAAGCTCAGTCCTCATTCTAAAAACAAAGAAGTGACCCACTTACTAGCATGGTAGCAGCACATAAAGACAGTACAAAGGTTCCAACGAAGATAACCATGAGGCCTATAAATGGCAAATATCCCATTTAACAGGGAAGGGGTCACAAATTAGACACATCTCAAGAGAAATGTTCTGATTTTTTTTCTTTAAAAACATGTATCAGTGTCGAAATTAATCTAGAACAAGTGTGTTACTCCTTGAAAAATGGCACTAAAGAGGGAAAGGCAATCCAATGAGCTCCTTGGAAGCCTATTCACATGGGAAATCCACAGAAGTCAGTACAGCTCTCTATGGATCTATTCCAGAAGCCAGATCTTGCTGAAAGAATATACTGCTTTAGAACTGAATTCAAGAAAGTATCCCTATTCAGGACAGCGCTTAAGCATGTCCTTAATGTAAGCACATGCTTAAGACCTATTAAAGTCAATGATACGTATGTATGTGCTTAAGTACTGCCCTGAGTAGCTGGGCTTAAGTAAGTACATAAGTATTTGCATGAATCATGGTCTCAAACAGAACTACTCAGACGAGTAAGGATAGCAGGATTTGGCTCACTGTGACTTGTCATCTGGGATATGCCATGGCAAGATTATCATGCAGTAAGTGTGCACTGGATTATGACTATGCCAAGAAAATAAAATGACAACTTAAATATACATAGCATTTATATATTTATATGTCACCATTACAGACCCCAAAGTGCTCTACAGTCTGTTGATATAGGGATCACTGAGCCACCACTAAATTGCCACCAATTCAGTTGGAAGTCTTTCTGTGTCAGATATAATATATGATATCACTCTGTCACACTCTCCTAAAAGAAATCTAGCAGCAGCACCTTGATCACTGGTGTTGCGGCACCATAGAAAAGGCTTCAGGTTCAGTTTACAAGCACCTGAGTGGTAATCACTAGGCTATTGATCCAATTAGCACTAAGCAAGAGGATATGAGTAGGAGGATCAGGACGTAGAGGGGAGGAGCTCAGAGGGGAAGCTGTGTGAAGGAGAGAAGCAGTGTGAAAAGCTTCTACTTCAATACGCCTGTGTCATGTTCCATTTGCAAAAGGACTGTGGAATAAAAAGTACATGTTGTGAAAAGGAAACTGCCTGCATGCATTTATCACCACAAGATGACAGAAACCCAGCTAAGCAATGCTACTCACGGGGTACCTATTGAGGCACCCTGTGGCACATGGGGGCTTCTCCAGGATTTTTACCCTCTCCGTTGAGAAAAGGAGACTAGATGGGTGACCTGCACTAGGGCAGGGGGATCTGGATGCAATGGAGGACAAGTGAGCAACAGACAGCAATGCAGAAGATCCAGCAGGCAGAGAGGCGAGCATTTCTTGGTTGGCAGTTGGAGCAGCAGTGGACATTACAGAAGTTTATTAAAGTGCAGTCACAGGTATGGCAACAACTCCTCTAGAGGTCAGTGAGTTCCAATGAGGGGATTGGGAATTGGGCAGTGGGCTAGGTAATATGTAAGATAACCCAAGAGATGACTGATGCCTTTTTGCTGACCTTTGAGTGGATGGGACAAAGGTGGTTGGGAATTATAGCTGGCACCATGTCTGACCAGCAAACCTCAAGTGGCTTATAAGGCCCTGAGCAAACGCAAAACCAGAGCAGCAAAGAATCCTGTAGCACCTTATAGACTAACAGACGTTTTGGAGCATGAGCTTTCGTGGGTGAATACCCTCTTCCTCAGATGCAGAGACTACTCTGAAGGCTTCTGTTCGGGACAGGATGGGCCTGTACGTGGAGAAGTACCACCAGAAACTTTGAGCAGGTAGGTGGAATGGTGGCATACACCCCAGGGCATTCACACAGAACTGTCAGACTAGGCCATTTGGTGGCAGAGGCCAGATTGGCGGGATACAGAGACCCTGATGGATGCAATTATCCTTGAAAAGTTTATGCAGAGCCTCCGTGAGGCTGCTACAGTCTGGGTCCAGAGGCACCAGCCAGAATCATTAGATCCTCCTGTGAAACTAACAGAGGACTATGTGGAAGCAAACCTCCCATGAAGAGAACTCCATCCCCCTACAAGCATGGAAGTGGGAAAGAAGATTGGGGAACCTCTTTAATCAAATCCTGACAAGCGGATGCAAGGGGTGAATAAGGGTACCCCAACAGCTCACAGCAGGGGTCGGCAATCAATGGCACGCGAGCCAATTTTTAATGGCACGAAGCTGCCCGCTGGTACTCCGCGTGCTATTAAAAATCCTGCCGAGGCGGCAAGCCGCAGGGTCCACGCTCCCCGGCCGGAGCGCTGGCCGAGTGCACCAAGCTGCCAGCCCCTCCACCGCCTTCCCCCAAAGCCCTGCCGCCGCGCGCGCAGCGCTCTGGGGGCCGGGGCTGTGCGCTCCCTCGGGGTAAAGACGCTCCCCGCTCACCCAGAGCCCTGCTCTTGCGCGCACATAGATGTGAGGGGCGAGGCTGGGCTGCGCGGCGGCGGCAGGGCTCCAGGTGAGCGGGGAGCCTCATGGTAAGGGGGCGGTGTGGGGGCAGTCAAGGGACAGGGAGCAGAGTGGGTGGGATCCCAGGGGGCGGTTAGGGGCGGGGCTCTCTGGAGGGCCAGTCAGAGAGCGGGGGGGATTGGATGGGGCATGGGAATCCTGGGGTCTGTTAGGGGGTGGGGGGTGGATAGGGGTCAGGGCAGTCAGGGGGCAGGGAGCAAGGAGGGTCCTGGGGGGGTCTCTGGAGGGAGTGGTCAGGGAACAAGGAGCTGGGGGTGTTGGATGAGTCGGGAGTTCTGGGGGGGGCTGTCAGGAGGCAGGGGTGTGGAGAGGGGTTGGGGCAGGCAGGGAGCAGGGGGGGTTGTATGGGTCCAGAGTTCTGGGGATCCTGTCAGGGGGCAGGGAGCGGTTAGACAGGCATGGGAGTCTAGGGGGTTCTGTCTGGGTGCGGGGGTGTGGATAAGGGTTGGGGCAGTCAGGGGACAGGTGGAGGTAGGATCCTAGAGGGGCAGTCAGGGGACAAGGGGCAGGGAGGCTTAGAAAGGGGGTGGGGTCCCAGGAGGGGGTAGTCAGGACAAGGAGCAGTTGGGGGTTCTGGGGGAGGCAGTCACCCAGCCCTCTGCCCTGAACCCCCCTCCACACACACTCATTCCTCTGCTCTGAGCCCTGTACCCCCACGCCTCCCCCAGACCCCTGCCCTCTGTTGACTCCTTCACCCCAGCCCTGACTCTGGCACCCCCACACATACCCAGCCCCTCTACCTAGACACCTGCACCCCCTCACATGCCCCCAGCCCTCTGCCCTGACTCTTGCACCCTGCGCATCCCCACCCCCATCCTGAGCACCAAATGGGAGTCACATTCCCACCTGCACCCCGCACACCAAATGGGAGCTGCCCAGGTAAGTGCTCCCACACCCAAACCTCCTGCCCCAACCCTGAGCCCCCTCCTTCATTCTAGCTCCTGGCCAGACTCTTCACCCCTAGCCCTGTGCTCAGTGCACTCCCACCCTCAGCTCAGTGCAGAGAGAGGAAGAGAATGGGCCAGAACCAGGGAGAAGGTAGGTACCCACTGTTTGTGGGCAGGGCCGGGACCCAGACCGGCAGCAGGCTGAGTGGGTCCGGCAGCCGGAATCCCGGCTGGCAGGAGCCAGAGTATGGAACCCCTGAGCGGCAGTGGGCTGAGCCGCTCAGCCCACAGCCGGTCTGGGGTCCCTGCTGCCGGCCCCACACAGCCTGCTGCTGGTCTAGGTCCCTGGCTGCCAGACCCTTCCCAGCTGGGGTCCCAGCCGCAGGCCCCACTCAGCCCACTGCTGGCCTAGGTGAACAGAACCCCAGACCAGCAGCAGGCTGAGCGGGCCAGTGGCGTAAGATCAACATTTTAATTTAATTTTAAATGAAGCTTCTTAAACATTTTGAAAACCTTGTTTATTTTACAATAAAACACTATATAGACTTGTAGAGAGAGACCTTCTAAAAAACATTAAAATGTATTACTGGCACGCGAAACCTTAAATTAGAGTGAATAAATGAAGACTCGGCACACCACTTCTGAAAGGTTGCCGATCCCTGGTCCACACAGTAGTTTGCTATCAATGCAGTGGCAAAGGATACATAAAAAAAGACTGTCCATACATGGACTACAGGTTCACGGAGTTCTGTGGGTGGGCAGGTGTAAAAAAAGTCTGGGATGAAGACAATTCCTGTCAGAATAGGCTGGAGAACAAGGGAAGTGGAAGACTTGACAGCTGCATGTTCCCTAGTCTGAAGTATGTTGATTAGGCCACTGTGACAATGGAGAGAGGGTGATAATAACCATTTATTGTGTACATGGCACGGGGGAGAATAATTCCTCCCATCAGAAGATTTAAGTGGCAGAGAGTAGGAATAGTAAAGTCATTATACTATTCATTCATGATAGGAACAGACCAGACTCCATTTATCTTGAGTAAGAAGGACACAGGATGGAGGGGAAAATCAAGAATGTAAACCCTGCAGGTAATCTTCCAGAGGTTGTGTGAGATGATCTCAGACGCAGAGGAATGAGCCCAGAAAGCACAAAATGCAGTAGGACTTGTGGGGAGGGGGAAGCAGAACTTGAGAAGGGGTCAGTGGTTTAGGCAATAGTAGATCAGGAGCTCCTAAAGCAGAAGCAGGACAGAAGCTTGATGACTCCCTAAAGAAATAAGCCTTGAAGAGAGGGAGAAGGGTTTCAATAAGGACGCCTTGATGAGTGAACTTTCACTAATATCTTGCCACTTGCTCAGGAGTAAGTCATGGGAAGAGAGGGATCCCAACCCTCTGACTCTGGAGAGACAACTTACTCTAGTATGTCCAAGACTCTGACTCTGGAGAGACAACTTTAGTATGTCCAAGACAGAAGCAAAAGAAACCAAGGCTAAGATCAGTGGGGTGTGATTGGTGTGAGGATCTATGAGCCGAGATAGAGCTGTGGGGGAATCTCCACCCTCAAAGTGTACTTTTTGTGGGTGGAAGACAGGGGACTCTCACCAGTGGCTCATGGAAGGCCAAGCTGAAAGGGCATGAGAAATCCCAGTAGAACCTCAACCCCATAAAGATCATAGGGATCAAACAGAGAAAAAGATTCCCCTGGTAGGCAAGAAAAGGTCTGAATTGAAATAGGAGAGGAGGTATATCTCAGAGTGCTAGTAACAGCCTCATCATAAGTATTGCTGCAGCACAGAGAAGGCTGCAGGCTCAACTGGGAACAATTAAACACTTTATTTTGGGAGATTACAAGCACCTGGGTGATAATTACTAGATTACTGAAACAGTAACTGGAAGGATATAAGTGGGAGGAACAGGAAGCCGGAGGGAGGAGCTCAGAGGGCAAGCTGTGCAAAAAGCTCCTGCTGCAATTATGCCTGTATCTTATTCTATTTGAAAAAGAACTGTGGAATAAAAAGTACACATGATGAAAGGGAAACAGGTTGGGTGAAATTACCATGAAATTACAGACACCAGCTAGGCAGGACAGCTCAACTGGGTAGCTGAAGAAGCTCCATGTGATGAAGAGGGGTTGAAAAATAATTTAACTAAATGAAAATGCAGAGGGAATTTTGGGTAGGCTAAATATAATTACCAAAGTTGGAATTTGACCAGAACGCATTGGCTCTACACTTGCAAAAAAAAAAAAAGTGCCATGGGATCATTTACTGAACATGAGCGGTCAGGGCCTTCGTTCTACATGTCATCTAATGGCAGATGCTCCAGCAACAGAGTGCTCCTGAGCACTGTGTAGCGACATTGATTCATTATTGACTGTTGAACAAGAGTATCACCTACTGAATCCTAAACATCATTTCTTGCAGCATCTATGATTTCTATAGAGGACTCCCACTTAAGAGATTGAGAAAATCACAGCCCAAGTAATGTAGTTGTGATTTTCTCACTTCTAATAAGCCAACAGGATCAGACATAGTTGGTACTTGGCTGGGTAACATTAAAAAAACCCAAAATCCTAGTTAATCATATTTCACAAGAGAATATGTGTGTTTTTAGTGAAATAGAGTTGCTGTGTAGCATGACGTAAGAATGCCAGATACAGTGGATTCAGTTAACAATTCTTCCTGTTAATAGTAGATAAGAGAGTATTTATAATGGGTAATTCTGCTAGAACTGGTAATATCTAACTGCTAGGATAAAGGCAAAAGAAAACTTTTAAAGACTCCTGTTATTTATCACCCTAGTAATTCAGACGTGAACTTGAATCACCACTGGTGAAGAGACATACTACAGCAACTTAAAATGAGTTCTCTTACTCTGATCTACTCAGATATTCCAGTATAGAAATCTAAAGCACATCCCAAAATGCAAAGACACCCACGTGGCCTCCGTGTTCCAAAATCATCACAAAGGCCCTCATCCTGCACCATTAAACTCAGTGGAGCTTTGTCATTGATTTCAGTGAGTATAGGAGCAAGCCCAGAATGCCTGTTGCAGCTCCACACACCAATGTAAACCTCATTGCAGCAGAACCTAAGGGCACATTTCATATATAACTGCAGAGAAAGCCCACTCAGAATGGAGAACAGGAGTGTTCATGTGGAATTTATACTATAAAAAAAGGTCCTTACTCTATGCCTCAATGTGAATTCATCAATTTAACTTACACTTAAATGGAAAATCGCTATACAAAGACCATAAAAATGTATTATGTTATCAATTGAAAGGTTTACACTGCTGGCAAGCTCAGGGAAAACATACCTTTTCACCATCACAAGCCTGAGTGAACTGCATTACGAAGGATCCCATATATATCTTTAACTTTTGTACATGGCAATTCTCTTCTCATGTGTTCTTAAATCAAGTGAGCGATGGAAAGGTGGATGAAGAAGTGCAGAGAAAGGTAAAGGATGGAAGGGAAAGGGGGGAAGGAACATTGAGAAAGAAAAGAAAGTGTAAAAAACAAAAAACTGAAAGAGGAAAAACTTGGAATGAATAAGAGAAAAGGAAATTAGAGATGCAGATGGGAAAAAGAAAGGGGCAAGGTGCCCATTGGGAAGATGAATTACAAATGTGTCTCAAAAAAATGGTTTTAAAAGAAAAACCATTTCAAACCAATTGGTTTCCCCAAGTAATTTCTGTTTTCACAGTGCCATGAGATGAAAGTGGAGGAAAGGAATGGGAAATATCTAGAGGAAGACTAACATAATGTTATTTACCCCATTAATAAGGGCAAAATCTCTATGCAGCAAATGTCTGGCTTTGCATAGTGCTAATAAGCTGTCCACTATGCTCTAACCTCTGTCCATGACCACTGTTGACAGTAGACAATGGTATTGTCCGGCTCTCCTTTTCATCCTACTAACAGTCTCACACATGACAAAAGGCACAGCTTAGAGCTCCCTTGAGAGGCTTTAAATAATGCTTTGTTATGGTCTTTTCTAACATGTGTTGAGGTGGGGAATATGTGGTGCATGTTGTCTTCCATATAGCCACAGTTCTGTTATAAAAAGATCATAGAATCATAGGACTGGAAGGGACCTCGACAGGTCATCTAGACCATCCCTGACAGGTGTTTGTCTAACCTGCTCTTAAAAATCTCCAATGATGGAGATTCCAGAGCGTCCATAGACAATGTATTCCAATGCTTAATCACCAAGGCAGTTAGGAAGTTTTTTCCTAATGTCCAGATTAACCCACCCTTGCTACAATTTAAGCCCATCGAAGGTGGTCCCAGTTTCTACTCGTTTTGGAAACTTGTAGTACCAAAGTTTTATGGGATGAGTGAACAATGGAAACTCAGACTCAATTCTGAACTTCTAATATTAATTAGCTTGGAATTGTCACCTACTCATTTTGTTAATGGAAGTTGAAGAGTGAGAAGTGGTTAGAAAGGATTTTTTGTGGCTCACCTTCCTTTGTTGTTGCTGTGGGGTCCTAACTGTGCCTTTTCCCCTATCCCCACTCAGTCACAGTGTAAAAATGTTTAAGCACAACACCCAGAAAAAAAAAACTTTCCTTTAACATAGATGTGTGAAAGCTGACATGAAAGACTCTGAAAATGAAGGGAGGGGAAAGTTTAATTTTTTAAAATAGAAATGATTCATAGTTAGTCTTGATGAGTTTGTATGATCTACTGTGCAAAGATCTATTTGCACAGTTTTAATACCATCTATGCAAAAACAAGCTAAAACAAAATCAGTTATAGTTTAATTTAAGCACTTTTTTGCCCCAAAAGGTGAGCATTTATCCAATATACCATAAGGATTATTCATGTGAATTAGGGCTCTAGGATCAGGTTCTTCATAGTTGTTATGAAGAATGGGGAATTAGATAACAGAAAATATAATGCCTTTATATAATCAGCCGTGCAGACTCATCGGGAATACTGTGCGCAGTAATAGTCACCCTATAGGGTTCAAAGAAGGATGACAAGAATGATGAGGAGCATGGGACAGAAAGATTGAGAAGATTGCAGTTGTCTTAGAAAGAAGAAATACAAGAAGGGCCATGATAAAGTATATAAAATACTAAATTGTATAGAGAAGATACATTGGGAACTTCTGTTTTCCCTGTATCATACTACAAGAAGGAGGGGGCAATCAATGAAATTAAAAGGTGGCAAATTCAAAACAGATAAAAGGAAATACTTTTTCATAAAACACATAATTAGACCGTGAAACTCATTGGCACAGGAATTCATTACAGAAAGAATATAGCAAGATTCAAATAGGGTTGGGCATTTATATGAGAGAAAAACCCATGAAGAGCTATTATAATTAATTATAACAAACATTTTGAAGAGCTATTAAATCTCATGCTTCACACCTTTAGCCAGCCTCTGACTCAGGGTGAGACCTAATGTGTGGGGGGTAGATTATCCCAAATAGCTCCCTAATGCATGTTGCTTACATGTTCCTCTGAAGTATCTGGCACTGGTCTTTGTGGGAGACAGGATACTGGCCTAGATGGACCTTAAGTGTGATCCAGTGTGGCAATTCCTATGTTCTGTAGCAATAGTTTTCTAAAAAATAATTGGTATGGAATTGTATGTTTGGAATTAGAACCTATCTCATATTGTTAAATAAAAAACCATTTTGGAGTTGTAAAGGCACACAACGGCATTTGAAATCAGTAAGCATCTCTTATTTTCTTCACTCGTGATCTAAAGAGCAACCACATAAAAAACATTGTTAACATAACCTTTGCTAGGTAAAGACCTTGTGTAAATTTAGTATAAACGCTGAATGGATTATTACTACAGAATTATAATCACTTGAAAATAAAGATTCATACTGGACATGATGACAGTATAACTATCACAGCACTATTGGCTGCCACTACAAAATGTATATAGCAAAAAATTCCCTAAACCAAATTCTCTTCCAAAGCAGTGTCCATAATGACACTCATGGACTGAAAAGAAACTGCAACATCACTGCTGGCTTCTCTATCACAAGGTGCTTTCAGGGCTGGCAATATTCCAGTAACATGCCCAAGTTTAGAAGGCAATTCTTTTCCTCCAGTTCTTTTTCACATCCCTCAGGAAAACTGCATGAAGAAGTCATAGCTTTTGTTGGTTATAGTCAAGATTCAGGAATAGCTGCTAATTGTAACGTTTGTAATTATTTCAAGTTTTAATTTTAATAATGACTCTTTGTGATTCTGTTGACCAGAGGGAAATTTTAATCCCAAATGTGCCCAAGTGTCAAAAGTGCCATTATCCTGCAGAAAAAAAGGCTTTTAGAAGGAGGTAAAGTTTACTTATTGAAAATTAGAAATGAATATTTATTGTCAGATCTCCATCTGAGATTAAATCCTTTTATTTAACACAGGTTGAAAGTGTAAATTATTCAAATGTTTACATTTGAATGGCTGCTGTACTCTAATGATTCCATTTTCTACAGTGTATTAGTGGTAAGATAATGAAAAGCTTCATCAGAATGGAGTGTTATACAAACAACTAACTTCAGCTTTTCACAGCAGAATAAAAAGACTGTGTGGCTCAGTCAATTAGGGGTGGATCATGCTGCTACTGAAGTTAATGAGAGAAGAATCAGCCCTCCACCACCCCACCTTTGACTTTTTACTGGGTTGCTCAGCTGCACATTTTACCTAATCTGGATTCTTCCTAGACTTCTCTTCCCTCATACTACCAATATCATCCTTATCTCGCAACAAGAATATCAGGGATGAAATCCTGGCTTCCCTATAATCAATGGCAAAATTCCTATAGACTTCAACAAAGACAGGATTTCATGTCTTCTGAGTGGGGTTGATACCAGGATATCCTCATTCACCACTGTGAAGCAACCGCTGGAAAGACTTTCTCCTCTCCATGTTTAGAAATAGGAAGAAGTGCTCTCCCAAAGTAGCAACCTTTCTTCCTGTACTCTACCTCCAGCTTCTTCTAAGAGCACCATCCAGCTCCCACTGAAGTCAATGGTATTCTTTCCCTATGGATCTGACCCTGAATGATAATCAGAGGAGACGAGCTGGAGCCAGAGCTCAGGAGGAGAAGTATCCATTTAAAGAACATTATTGTCCTTAGGATCCACTGACCTTTAAAAAGTAGGTTTGTCACACTGTCAAGGTGGAAATGGAATCAGGGAGGGCTTAAAGTTGACCAGCACAGGATTTGTATAAAATAATGTTGTGAGGGGTTTTTTTTGATTGTTTGTTTTTGTGTTTTTTTATATATAATATATAAAAATTGTGGGCAGGGGGTAGCAAGTGGTTTAAACCTTCGAAATATCATGAATGACATGTCCAGTGTCCACTGCTTTTCGGAAAGACCTTTGTCTCAGAATATGTATACTTCAGTCTCACCTCTTAAGTGAAGGGATGGCTCATTAACAAAGACGTCCTTCCACCAAAATATCCAGCAGTCACTGGGGTTGACTACATAGATTAAATACTAAATAAATTATCAAAACGCAAATGATTATAAGCAGCCTCATAAAAATCCTTTGAGTATCAATTGCTCAGCATCAGTCTCTTGACTGATGTCATATTTTACAGCCTGTGTAGTCACCATACAGTCAAATGTAGACAAGATCTGAGTTTCTCATGTTAACAAAAATAAGCAGAAAAAAAATGTTTTAAATGGTTCAGTCCATACTTATCCCTCATAAAGAACCAAAAAATGGCACAAGCCCAGCTTTTTTTCCTGTTAGCACTCCAGCTCAAATCTTCATCTTCAATTGTGTCACTTCTGTTGTGCACAGTTTTATATTGTAGCTTCCCTTTTGTTTTCTGCCAGTATAATTTTTTTAATACACAAAAATTTTTCCTTGAGCAACAGTACATGTCTCACTTATATTGTGGGGCACAAGGCCTTTAGATTCATGGTTTTTTACCTCTCAAGAAGCGTATTAATGGCCCAATAAAGCATATTCTGGAGTGCATTCATATTAATACAACCTAGTTCTTTGGGTTTTTTCCTATGAAGTATACAAACCAATTGTTTTTGTATCATTCTGCTAGGAAATGTATTTCATAGGGGGGAGGCTTAAGGGAGAAGAATCTTTTTTTTAAATATTCACATTACATTTCTAGAATGATTTATTTTTACTTATTTATTTTTAATTGTTGCTCCATGTTACCTTCTGTTTTGAACCCTGTTCAATCCTGTAACACAGCTGAACTGCTGTCTTCAGCAGCTGTTCACAGGTAGGGAAGTCCCTGTCAGGGATCATTGTCTATTAAAAGGTCTAGTTCAGGTGATAAACAGTTCCTGATTTAGCTTCTTAGCAGAAAAATAATTTGAAAGAGGCTTGGAGGTTATTTTAAAATAACAGCTTTTCCTTTCTTCTTGCTTGCTTTCAGCCTTCAACAGCACTTCACCAGTGGCCAACTTGCTTTCAGCTTAAGAGTTTTCGAAGAAAAACAAATAAAACTGAAGAGTTAGGGTGAAAACTACAAGCTTTAACCATGTTTTCTGCTATTGAAGTGTGTTCCACATATGCCTTCAAAATCTCCAGAAAGTGGGACATTATTTTTACTACAATTCCCTATATTTTTTCTTCACAACTAATTAAAATGCATTTTCTAGCAGTTCACTTAAACTCCCATGAAAATTCTAGGCTCAATCATACCCACATTTAAGTCAATGAGAGTTTTGCCATGACTGGTTTAGTCACTGGTGAATAAAGGATTTTCAGATAAACAGATCAAACCCTTAGTATGTATGCATAAACAATGATGTTAGAGACAGTTGGCTAGATGATGCTGACACGCACACACACACACACACACACACACACACACACACACACACACACACACACACACACACACACACACACACACACATCGTTGGAGCCTTAGGCGCATGGGACCCCAGTATCGAGTGAGTGCTGAGAGAATGTGGAATCGGTCAACACTACGCTCACTGATGTGGCAACTCATGGTGTTGGATGGCATCAGGTGGTCAAGGGACAGCTACATGAAACATCATTGGATATTGGCAATACCAGGAGGGATGAGCTGGAGTGCAGATGAGAGGTACAGTCAGGAAAGTAACTGAAATACTTTCCTCATGTACTGTATTTTCTAAATAGACAACCTACCTAATTCTCAATTACTGACGGACAATCTCAACTCATTGATATATTTTGCTTTCCACAACCAAATCTCTGTACAACAGATTCTAATATCTAAACTGTACTGTTAAATCTATTCACATAAATGTGGGTTATTGCTGATTGTGTACTCTATGTATCATATGACTTTTAAAAACAAAGTTTGTATTTGTGGATAATCTAAGCACTATACCCAGATATACAGACACTCTTTTCTCAACCTATGTATTATATAATTTTTTAACATTAGCTTTAATGAAATTAAATTAATGAAATTTTTAAATTTCTAAGTGGTTATTACAACAACGTGTAACCCATTGATCCCCATCCCTATTTTTGTCCTATGACTGCAGAGATGTTAATGAGCCACTCCATCTTGAATGGTCCATTAGAATATGTGCTAACAATCTGTTCCACTTATGAGGCTCCCAGTACTATTCCTAGAGTAGACCGAAGGAAGAGCTGTGTTGCTCAAAAGCATCTCTCTCACCAACAGAAGTTGATCCAATAAAAGGTAATCACCTCACCCACCTTGTCTCTCTAATATGCTGGGATAAACAGGGCTAACACTAAACATGTCTATGGACGTTTTCTAGTGCTGCAATATTAGCTTATATGGGTATACAGTCATGTTTAAATCCTCATCAAACACACATATCTAATATTGCCATATCATTACCCTACTATCTCTTTTGCTTACTGGGTATCAACACATCTAGAGCCTGATCCTGATTAAAAGTAGCAGAATAGAGCCCCCAGTCTGTTCCTCTGGTGTTATATGAGAATGACTTATTCCAACATATACCAATTATTTGAATAGTCAGTGTAGGACTGTACAATATATAAAGTAAACCATACTTCTGAGAAAGCAAAAGAAAAAATATGAACTTAGAATGAGCAAATCAAAAAGTTACATATACATCTGAAGCAAATAAGGAGCACTCATTGCTCCACTGTAAAACAATCTGAGCAGTTTTCTCCTACATTTCTTATGTGACTGAACAAGCACTCTCTCTTTCAACTCCACTGTCCATATCAGTCACATATGAGGGAGACTGGAGGATGAATTTGACCTTGCTCCCATTGATGATAACAGGATCAGAGTCATAAAAATGCTGGGCTTTTTTTTTTCTTAAATGTAAGAGTAATTTTTCCCTTATACCATATTTATAAATTCTTTGAAAACTCAGTGGATGCAAGTGAGCCTACAATTCTTTTAAAGGGGGTGAGGGGGGGCAGAAGATGATATATTTCCATGCATAGTACATAATTATATTAAACTGGAGAAACTGTCATAAAAGGAAAAAATCTGTATACAATCTGACTAAACAACACGGAGAAGGCATTTGCCAGAACTTTTAAATTATTACCAACAACGTAGTTTTTATTTACCTTTGATATCTTAGACAGGAATATATGAAAATATTTATAATTAATAACAACTAAACCAACATTTTATTCTTTATTAGTTTTTAAATTTAGAAAAATATTAAAAAACATGAAGCTGCAGTTATTTGGCAAGCTCCTTGCAGTGCACATAAATAAATCTCTTTTAGCAAGTCTCCAAGGGTTTTAGGCAAAACTTCGTGAATGCCAAGGCAGAAATCTAAAAAAAATTCTGGTTTATTTGTCAAGCCAAAAAGTGGACAGCATGTCCAAAGTACAGTTTAAAGCATTTTTGTACTAAAGAAAGAAGTGATGTGGGTTTTGAGATCAAGAATGTATGTAAGGAGCCTTCCAGTGCACCAGTTATCCCCAGTTTTTTAACTCTTAATAGCAACATTCTTTTGGGAGTTATAAAATACAGTTATTATAGTTACAGATGTGATGGTGAGGAAAAGCTTATTTTTATTTTTAATTGAAGCCACTAAGGATGTGCATGTTTGATCAATTTATAAACAACTCTGAATTACTATGGTGCCATCAGTCAATGATGGTCCTAATTGTACAGGTCAATATAGCTGTTTGGCTAATAGATTTTCAGGATCTGCATTTTCGCTGTAAAAGCACTACCTATCTGCAGTAGGTACATTAGCTAGGACAAACAGTTGGGTAATCCAAACTCTACCTGCTGATGCTGATGCATTCTGATGTGTTTCACCAACTAGAGGTTTAGCCCCAAGCACCCTTCAGCACTAAGTTAAAACTCCAGTCAGGCCCAATGAATGTGCATGTTGTCAGGCATGTGTAGTGTGTGCTAGATATTGATCTCCAGATATTGATAATTCCAGAAGATGGAGTAAATGGACTCAGTCAAACCCATATTTTTCCCTTAGTATGGGCCACCATTGATTTCAATGGAGTTGAATCAGGAAGTGAACTGCTATAAAGGACAGCTGAATTTGGCCCTGTTTATCACTGTAGACTAGTTAGCAGAGAGAGGTCAGAGCACCAGGACAAAGTAGATAGTACTGGTATATCAGCAGAAGCAAGGGAATACCTGAGAATGAGGTGGTCTAGCCTGTATCAGTACATACCCAGAAGGCAGGGCCGGCTCCAGGCACCAGCATTCCAAGCAGGTGCTTAGGGCGACAATCTGCAAGGCGCGGCAGTTCGTGTGTTTTTGCCCCCAAGCAGCACGCCGAATTGCCACCGCAGACGGCGGGGGCAGGCCTTGTGCCGTTGGGGTGGCACACGCGTTTCCACGGTGGCGGCAATTCAGCGGCAGCTTCTATGTTCAGCTGTCCACAGCGGCGCAGCTTCTGTCTTCTGACTGAAGACAGAAGCTGCTGCTGCATTGCCACCGCCGCAGAAACGCGCTTGCCACCCTAACAGCTCACGGACTGCCCCCGCTGTCAGTGGCAGCAATTCGGCGTGCTGCTTGGGGCGGCGAAAACAGTAGAGCCGTCCCTGCCAGAAGGACCTGAATAATGGTCTGGCAGAAGGGACAGTATTGTTATTACTTATTGGTATTACAGTAGTGCTTTAGACACCCCTGACACAAAATCAGGTCCTGTTGTGTTAGGTACAGTACAGAGAGAGTGAGTAAGGGACATCCTCATTGCCAAACAGTACCAAATCCAAAAGAAACAAATCAGACAAAGAGTAGAAGGGGGAACAGGCACAGAGAGTTGAAGCACCTTGCTCAAAGCAATACAGCAGGTTAGTGGCCGAGCATGGAACAGAACCACAGCCCTCTGTTTTCTCATCCAATAGCTAGAACACTAGACTGGGAGTCACGTTGCCTCTCTAGTAACTTTAGAGTCACAACTGTGGTGTTAATTATGTAACAATAGCTGTGGTGCTGTCTTTCACAACAAGAAGCCATGAATCTAAGGATGTGGATTTGCCAAGCATAGGTGGCACTGAAGGAGATGGGGATTCCCAGTTTAACTCATTATAATGTTGTGTTGTCATGTTCTATACAAAATTGTGTAACGTCCTAAACCAGAAATAGAATTGATTGAATTAAGAGGTCACTAACCTGAAGGACATGAATAACCTAATTGTGATTCACTAATGGCCAGGTTGAAATCAACATGAGGGTACATAGTGGCCACAAATTTGGACTTCAGTGGGTCAAGTCGGTTCCCACTGATTTCATCAAAAGTTGGATGGGGCCCTGAGAAATTAGAACAGAACCCTTTCGCCGTTGAGATACAGTAAATTTGCAAAGGTGGAAAAAAACAGTACCTATCATGCAATGATTTGGAGAAGAATAATTCTTTTTGGTTCTCATGCTAAAAGCTACATCTTCTTCGGGGAGCTCAGAGGAATTCCTGGATTCTCACCATTGCGATTTTATGGTCAGCAGTTTTCACATGACGTTGTTGGTTCATGGTCTGTACAAGCTTGTGGGGTAGAAATTTATTCTTTCATTTATTGAGCCATCAGGTTTGACTTTCTTTGTCATTCCGTAGACAGTCCAGTGGTTATAAGGCTAATCAACACACCTAGGAGTACACACTAGTCAATGTGTCCTTCTAATTGGTCATGGAGGGCTTTTGTGAGATGCCAAATGCCCTCAATTCCCATTTACTTCAGTGGAGGTTAAGGACACCTACCACTTGACCTGATTGGGCCCATTACTGAAGTGGCAGAATGATTCCCAGGTGCAGCAGTTTGGTCTGCTGTCAGTTACATATTCTTTTATGTATTAAGGCTTGAAGTTAGCATCCTACCACCAGCTTTAGTTACTTATATGTTTGCCTGTTTGTTGGCTGGCTACTATCCCTGTCCCCGTGGCCCATGCTGCTATCTTCAGTTGTTCTATGTATTACATCTCAGTAAGGTCCGTGATAGTATCATCTGTGGACAGATTCACTAATGTTAGTGTACTACCACCTGTGGTTAAAACTTTTGCCAAAAAGAGGCTCAAAGTCTGTGCTGAACCACTGTGGGACTATGGCATGTCTGTCTGCAGAGGGAAAGTCATGCCATTCATGCTCTTTGCCTCATATTTGTAATGTACAAAGAGTGTTCATAACTAAAATTGGCTTAGGCACAAGAAACAAAACAAAGTTTTGCAAATCATTTAACAAAAGTTTTGTAGTGATGAGTGATTTTTTTTAAATGCACTTCTGGTCAGTTGTTTTAGCTTGCAGCTTTCTGGTCATGAATAGAAAAAATACTTTAAAAAATGTTAAAAACACAAAAGGTGCTCATGAATGCCTTCCTTTTTCGATGTCTTCTTCCCCCTGTCCCCGCCTCCTGATTTACAGAGGGAGCTGTACATTGCTCTGGGATGGGGCAAAGTGAAGGTAACCTCTTTACTGCAGGCTGCCTGGAACGTAGAAAAGAGCAGTTCCAGAATGAAGTCTGCCTGAGCAACCTCCCCCTGTGAGTTAGATTTCAAGTTAGTTATGGAATCAATCATTGTGCAATGGTGGGATGGTGACATCACCATGAAAGCCTCTTGGATAAAGTGAAATAATAGCTATGCCAGTACTTTAAGTTAAGAAATATAACTTCTTGGGTATGTTTATGGTTAATTTGTGTTCACAGGTGGTTTGTATGTATGTATGTAAACAGAGTGATATATGTGCAGGCTCTATCTACAGTACATTATGCAAGCCAACATTGGAATATACATGTTCAATAATCACAGAAAGAAGAGTTTGAGTTAAGAATGATAAAAAAAGAGAGTTTTATAGTAACAGAGCTGGCAAAGACCCATGCTGAACATATTTGGCCAAACCTGGAGTCTGGTCTGGGTCATGTAATTCCTCTCTATTTCAATGTTATAAATTCATTTATATATAAATATTTTATAATAAGGAACATTTGTGTCTCTGAGAAAAATGCAGACAATAAATCATAACTAGTGGATTTAGAAAAAGTACTAGTTTCCCATGGTTTTTTAAATCCCCAGCTAAGAATTTTAGTGAAATACTTGATACCTGGATTTACAGGGGTAACTGCACTTTCCCTCAGCATTAAGCAAGCAAACAAAAATCTTCCCTCACAATTTGATGAGGCACTGGATCAGGATGTGTTATGTCATACCAGTATGAAGAACATATAACATGTTCCATTGCACTTTCATGTGAAATGTAGCTCACTGAATGTGTAATGGGTGTACCTTATATTATAGTAAAACAGATCATTTAATACTTCACATTATCTTTCATCTTTGTGCTGGGGTGCACTGCCTAGCTGGGTCCTGAGAGACCCTTCTGAAGCTTTAATATGACTTGGATGAACCTGGCCAGTTCCAACATCATTTTAAATTTCACAGTTGGATCTGCCAAGATGAATAAGAAGATGGGAAAGGGTATGAAACACATGTAACTGGGCCCATAAGAAGGAAAAAAGGAATTGTTATTTTGGGTAAAAGGCCACACCAAGGCAGTACAGAAGGCTGCTTTCTTGCCTGAACTCAAGATCACTGAAACTTAGGATGAGTGCCCTTCCTTTGGCAAAGTTTATCCAAGGTTTTTAAACAGAGATTTCTTTTTGCCTTGATTTTTTCACATATCTTTTTCATTTTTTTTTTTTTTTTTGGTCTGGCTAGTGGGTTTTCCCCACATGCTCAGCATCTAACTGATCGCTATATTTGGGGTCAGGAAGGGTCAGATTCACAGAAAACCTCAGGGGGTGTGGTTCGCCTTCCTCTGCAGCGTGGGGCATAGGTCACTTGCTGGTTTGAACTAAAGAAAATGGTGGTTTCTCTGTATCTTGAAGTCTTATATCATGATTTGAGGACTTCTGGAACTCAGCCAGAGTTACTGGCTGGATCTATTACAGAGTGGGTGGATGAAGTTCTCTGGCCTGTGATGTGCAAGTGATCAGACTAAATTATCATGATGATTTCTTCTAACCTTAAAGTTTATGAAAGCAGCATTTGGCTTATAGAATTATAATATAGCAGACAAAGAAAACCAACATCACCTCTGTTCCTAGCTGGACAGTACTATGGTATTATATGTCAAATTATACATAAGGCTGAACAAAAGAAGGAAGAATGTATGTAACCATTACCCTATAACTGTTCATCTAAGAGCAGCAGGCTTAAGGACTTTAAGAGGCCTTGAAGTTCATGTAAGATCTTTTGTATAGCTTGCCTTGTACTCTCTCTTACTTTAAATTATTTTTAAAAAGATTGCTCTATTGGCTCAATAATAGGATTTGATCACAAATTAAAACTGAGCTGCTGTGTGTTTGTATTCACAAATTCTCTATCAGTAATATGTTGATGCATGTTTTCAAATATATTAGATGCTGTAAAACAAATCATTAAGGAAGAAACAGTTCTTAGCTGCAGAGCTCTCTGACCCTTTATAACCCTATTACGGTACAGAAGTGTTTCTAACAAACAAAAGAGAAATTAGCTCTTTTGTTCTCAGGACTGTCAAGCAGGTTAGTTCATCTAACATAGTCTTTTATTAATAAATGGCACAGAATTTCATGCTAGCGTAGCTAAGGAAAATCACATCATCGTCTGAAAAAGACATACCTATTATTTTTCAGTGATATATTGCTTTGCAGCTGTAGCCAAAACAATCTAATAAGCACTATTAGATAAAGGATTCTGAATATGAATGTATTGAATTTGTAGTGAGAGAAAATGAACATATTGCAGCATTTATGTCAGATTGGGTTAAGCTTGTGCATCTCTTTCTCCTTAATAAATGCAGATCAAAAGAGTTCTCTTATGTAAAAAATAATAATACAAATTTCAGCAATATGAAATAACACAACCACTTTGTAATGTTAGGAGGAAATCAGTCAGGCATGTGCTGCACTGAATATAAATTATTTTAGGAGGGCAAACAGATCCTATGAATGCTTTCTACTATACATTTATATTCATAAAAGGTTCAAAAAGCCTAGAACAATAGTAGCGATCTATTTGCCATAAAGCATTCAGGCATTTGCAGTGTCACTTATGACAGCTTTGATAGACATGTACTATATAAGAAAAATATCTTCTAGCACTAGGCTCGTTTAATAAATTGATTAAACTTCTCTTCAACCAATTGTTTTTGTCTTAACTTCTTTCTCAGACATCACCTGAAGAAGACTGCACTTGTTTCCAAAAGACTATGTAAAAGGAGACAGTTTAATCGAGGGCTCGACGTTTGAGTACTGTCAGAATTTCCCCTCAAATGATAAATGATTGTATAATGCAACAGTCTACTGCTAGTGCTGAATTATATTAGCCATCAGTGTTCAAAACCCATTTGAAACTTAATTGTGCTGTGATAGTGGTATCCCCCAGTCAGCAGAACAGCAGGTTTATAAAAATCATCTCCTATGATTGTTAAATGCATTCCTAATGAAGCTGATGATCACAACATTTTGCAATAAACGCTTCTGTCAAGATGTCACAAATGCATGATAGTGGCCTCCACAGTGAACAAGTGCTTCTGTGTTTTGGGTTTATCTCCATTGCACGGAATTCAACAGATCGGTCTGCATATGGAAGATAATCTCCATAAAAAGGGAAAGTGCCATATATTAAAATGGGATTATCAACTAGAACATAATCATGCCACTGTGTAATTATATGGTACACCATACGTAGATGTGAACAATCATACAAGAAAATAATTGAGGGCCATAAAACTTAATTCAGAAAAATCAATAGAATATAAAAGCAATCAGATAAGGCCTCTTAAGAAATTGATCAAGGCTTGTACAAAGTCATAATGTGTTTTCCTAAGAGAAAAGGGGCTAAATGAAGCAGAGAAACCTACATAATATTCTACAAGTAGGTTTCTAGAGGTGCTTGTATATTGAAGAGGGAAGAAGAATGGAAAATGCAATTACATTTTACATTCTAGAACCACGTGCCAGGGAGCAGAAAGAAGTATATATGTTAAACACTGCAATAGAAACGGCTGTTAGACCAATTATTCCTTTTTGATCATTTATCTATATTTGTGTCTTTCCATAGCTCTCTAGAGTGTAAAAAGCTATTATACTATGCTCATTGCAACTTCATGTATCTTTATATATTGTACTCTCAATCTGAAATACTCAGAGATTTAAATATTGTTATTATGTGGAACAAAAGGTACTCTACACAAAACAGTTGGAGTGTTGATAACTAGGTCTCTATTCTGACTACAGGCATATTTTTTAAAAAACAATGATATTTTGCTTTGCCCAATTACTGGCCCAATGTTTTTCAGAGAAATTTGTCCACATCATTCATCAAAGAAACAGAAAAAAAATTACTCTAGACTGAAAAATGTTTTCATTGTATTAACAAATTAAATATCATTTCCCAACCACCACTATTTATAGAATGTACCACCACTATTTCATTTCATCCCCAAGGATCTGGGAAATAGTCAAGGCAAAATGCATATTTCTTATGCAATATTCACACCAAAATTCTGCAAAACTCCACATTAACAACAGCTTTGCAGCTTATTTTGTATACAAACAAGGAACAAAAGCTCATGTAACCTTTACATTAAATACAGCCAAAGTGCACTTCCTGGTCTACTAGAGGAAACAAATAGCTATTTTGGAAACACTTTTATGTCAATCACCTACACACATGCACACCCGTTGTTTTCAATGTTTCCTTGCTACTAGGGCCAAATTAAAGCATTTTGGTGCCCTAGACACACCACAATACGTGATTTTATCTCTGCATCATGACCTCATCCCAGAATAACTTGAGTTAGCAGGGCTTGAATTTGAACTGCTAACCTGAGTTGAAAACCTAATTGTCATGTCTTCACTGGTATTTTAACAAACTTGGTTTCGCTAACTTGAATTAAAAAACACATCTTTTTTGCGCACTGAAGACATAACTCAAAGAGCCAGTGGCAAGGGAACCTCCTCCTCTCTCAGAGAAAAGGGCAGAGGCATGAAACCTTCTTCCTCTCTCAGCAGCGGCACCTACCCATAGGAGTAGCAAGAGCCTCTGACCTTTCTCCACTCCCAAGAGGCAGGGGTGGGAGCCTGGGGTCCACCAGCAGTTACCACAGGAGCCAGATTGTATCTGCATTGATGCATGGGATGAGCCCATTGCATTCTTCTGTTCCTGCCTCACTGCACTCCTCAGTATAAGTAATGTCGGCAGCAGCCTCCCACTCCCACTGCAAGGCAGTGGGACTTAGGCTGTGTGTACACTGCACATCACTGGCAATGGCATGTAGGGTAAGTGTAGCTATACACCACAGTGAAAACCAAGTCACAACTACACTGCAGTGTACAGGCATCAGTAAAAGGCTGTGGCGAGGGAGAGGCAACAGGGAAAGTCTCCACAGAGAAGAGATGCCACTGCTTCCCTCCTGCCAGAGTCTTGTCCCATGGCTGGAGCCTTTTCCTGCAGCAAATAAAGCCTCCAGAAGTGGCGAGGCAGTGAGACACTAAAAATAGCAGTTTAGATGGGGGAAACAATGTCTGGGCATGTAGAGATCCGTGTAGGGTTCATACTCACAAGATTCAGGCATATCTTTACTAGTCTAAGTACACTGCTATTTATACCCATACCAGGGAAGTATACAGGCAGTACTCTGCACGCTGTCATAAGGAGTGTGCAGTGTATATGTACCCCTAGAGTTAACATCCCACCATGATACAAGGAGCATTTCAACCCTCTCAGAGTTATTGTTCCAGGCCATCTGCAGACTCAGGCAGACATTGCTGTTTTGGTTCCACTCAGTTCACATTGTCAAGCTTTTCTCCACAGCTATCAAAGCAATAGGCTTACTTTTTATTTTCTTTTTAATGAGAGCTCACATTTTGATGGAATCATGTGACTCCACAAGCTGGGAGCCTAGGCATGGGCCTGTAGCAGCTATGCTTTAATCCCATTCTGTCTGCAACCTACTCAGTATTCCGAATTTTCAAAGTTTTATATGTCGTTAAAGGCGACCAAGCTTTACAATGCCTGTTAATGTTCAAGACTGTATATGATATATTATGCTTCCAGTTTTAAGAAGGGTTAGAATACTGCAATAATTTGGTTATCAAAAACTAAGAACTCTTAGTAGATTTTATTATTTATTAGTATTATCATAGCACCTCAGAGCCTAAAACATTCTCAGCATAACACATTTAAGACAGGTTTGTTCAGTCTCACCTTGTCTTGGTTTTATCTTCAGTGTTCATTATTTTAAACAGCTATTAAGAATTTGGAATACAATTAAACAACTAACCAACTAAAACCATCTGGTTTTGGTATCTTCAGAATTCAGTTAATAAGACCACATCCTGAAGTCCTCAGTCAAGGAGAGCTCCTCCTCCCTTTCACATCACAGAAAGTTTTGCCACTATCTCTTATGGACCCTGGATCAGTCCCTCAGGTCTTAATCACACAAAATTCCCATTGAAGTCAAGGAGGGCCAGAATGTGATCTCAGTATTAGCAGTGTAGATCTAAACTACTTTCATGGAAGTCAATGGATTTACACTGATGTAAATTAGATTAGAATCTGGACATGGCATTTTGCCTCTGTGGAAGACAAAATAAAAATTAAAGACTCCATTGTGCTTTTATGACACAGCCCCCACTGAGGTCATGTGGAGCTGGGTCACTCCAGCTGTAGTTCTGTAGTTCAGAGAGAGCCTGTTTGCAATTATACCCCCAAAATGAAGCAGTGTACATTCCTTTCTATGGCTGCAGCAGAGCATGCAGGAGAAGGGCCTTGGTCTTACCTCCTTCCCATCCCTCCATGTCACTTTTGGGGTTGCTAGTGACAACTGTGAGGCTAGGCAGGAGCAGTCTTTGCATTCAAGGGAGCAAGGTTGGAGGAAACAAAAATTAAAAGAATTTAAATTCTCCACCAGCCAGCACAAAGCCATTTGTCATAGCAAAGGTTACAGGGCACTCTGACTGCACATATAGTTTTATTAAATGTCCTCACAAATTTGTGAGCATTAATTTTAAAACACCTGTTTGCAAAAGGAAATATATGTTTTGAGCTGTTGTGTAGTACAAGATAATTGTTAAAAGTCTGCAGAGAACATAGTTTTATGACATTATTTAATAACATGACCAAAGATGCCCTCAGTACATGGAAAAACATTTTCTTTCCTTTTTTAAACTGAAGTTCAGGATTTAAAACTCTTTTTATGCGAAAATGTGTATGTATATAAAACTCCTGGGTATAATATTAACATATTTAAATTATCATAAAAAGAACCTTCCTTGGCTCTTTTTTTCTTAAAAAATAGTTCTTTCTTCAATATTTTTTCTTAAAAATAGTTACAGATATTATTCTCAGATAAATGTCTCATGAATGTCTTATGAATTCATGATTTCATTGCACAGCAGAGAATATGTGAGTTTTATGTGTGATTCACAAAGAAAATTAGGTGTGAAAGTAGGATAAGTATTGGGATGTAGAGTGGATAACAATCTGTAAGGCAAGATTTAAATACAGATATTTATGTTGTGTTAGGGAACATACTTATTTTAATAATTAAAAAGTATCTGTACATCAATTTCAGTAGGATTGAATTTTTAATATATAACTGCCCTCTTACAACACGTTAACTCCTTATGTTAAACAATCTGCTCCACCTTGTATTTGGGCATGACACTTCTATTTTGCCCTGAGCCAAAGAAGTGCTCTTTGTAAGCTTGAAAGCTCGTTCCTTGCACCAAGAGAAGTTGGTCCAATACAATATTTTACCTCACCCATCTTGTCTCTCAAATATGTAAAAGGTAGTTAATTTTTCAGGGCAGGGAACCTAGAAACAGCCTAATTACATGACGCAGCAAATGGTATCTAGAAATATACAGTACCAGAATTGCATGCTAATCAGGGAAGGAGTCAGATGTCCTTGATGGCAAACTATATCATATATCTTGCTATCAGATTTCTAGCAATGCTTCTGCAAAAGGGGAAAGGAAAAGAAATGGAAAAAATGGATAAAATCCTCAGTTATAGCACGTTTTTAATACTGTGTTTTAAATGGTCAAAGAACGTCCATGAAAATGCTTGAAATCTAGACACATAGAAGAAAATTTAGGCACAAAATATTAAATGTAATACATTTAATCTAAAGGTAATTTTAACAGAAATAAAGGTTGCTATCTTTCTTCATAATCTTCATGCATTTTTCCTATTAAATAATAACTAATAATAATCACACTTAGCTCCTATATAGTGGTTTTCATCTTCAGACCACAAATCACTTTACAAAGCATGTTAACTATTGTTATTCTCGTTTTAATGATGGGGAAACTAAGGACATATAAAAGAGAAGTATTTTGTCCAACGTCACACAGCAGGTCAGTTTTTAGCTAGGAATAGAAACCAGATCTCTGGATTCTCGGTCCAGTGCCCTATCCACTGGACAACGTGGCTTGTCATGAAAACTGAAAACGAAGAACATACACCTGATAACACTGGCTATTGCATACAACTTTCAAATACTCAGACATCAGAACTACATTTTATATGGAGGAAAATAGATATTCGTAAAAGATACACATTTTAGAACCCAATCCTGAAAATACCCATGCTGAGCTTTACCTGTTGCTGAGCAGTCCCACTGACTTCACTCCTTACAGGGGCAGCTCTAGGCATTTTGCCGCCCCAAGCACAGCGTCATGCCGCAGGGGGGCGCTCTGCCAGTCACTGGTCCCACGGCTCCGGTGGACCTCCCACAGACGTGCCTGTGGAGGGTCTTCTGGTCCCGCGGCTTCAGTGGAGGTCCAGGCATGCCTGCGGGAGGTCCACCGAAGCCGCAGCAGAATGCCCCCCGCGGCATGCGACCCCAAGCATGCGCTTGGCGTGCTAGGGCCTAGAGTCGCCCCTGACTCCTTAGCAAATAGCACTTTCAGACCTTACATTCTGGTACGTAGAAAAAAGAAGCCATAGTCTACTCCTAGTTGTATTGGATCATCTGGAATTTTTATTTAGCCCTATAGATGGGCTAAAACAGGATCTTGAATTCCAAGTCTGTTTCAAATAAAGCTGAAATATCACCTGAAGAAATTTCACTGCTAGATAGCAGAAATCTCACAAAAGAGCTGATCTCACAATAGTTTTTGCACCATCAAATTTGAATCTGAACCACAACCTTGATTTGCCCTGTAGCCCAAAACCTGAATTCTAAATTGAATGTGGCTCTGATAAACACATCTTTGATATTTGTCAATGCCAGGAATTTATCTTCCCACTGACTCCAGTTGCACAAGATCAGACCATACGCTTGGAAGTGCATAAACCTTAGTCATGTTGTAGCAGGGAAAGTTGAGGGGCTTATAAAGGAATATTAAAAAGTGGGAGATGAGGCTATGACATTTATTTTTCCCAAAAGGGGGCAGAAATATTCTACTGTGTGTCCAAAATTCACTATATGAGGAACTTTAGTTTATATATATATGACACAGAAATTTCCCAATTTTCATAAAACAGATGTTTTTACAGTGAAACCTATAATATACAGTGAATTTGCTCTTCTAATGTTATTAATAATTCCATAATTATTAGTGCTAGTAACAACCATAATGTGCTAGGTACTGTACAAACACAGCAAAAAGCTTATACTCAAAAGGTATTTACTTATATGTATATTCAGAGCTTTCAAGAAAGAAATATCATCTAGAAACTAGTAAGTGTTTCACAATGATGTAGGATATATATATTTACGCATTCACTTACTCTTAACTGAGGCTAAATATTAAAAAATAACCGAGATACTCTAATATCACTTTCCACTATACCTACATCAATAAGAAACTACTCCTACTGCATGCAGTAGCCTTCCTCTTGGTTTCTTAATAATAAGTGAAAATATTTTACTTGTGAGAGTTAGCAAAAACATTCTGTTACATGGTAATTTATGAGGAATTTACTTATTGACATATCAGCATTCTTTATGGTGAAAAAGGAGTTGTAACAAATATATTTACCTATAACATATAATTTTATCAGAAAACCTAATAAGAAGACAGTAAGGAAGCAAAGTTAGCTATTAGATAACAGTCCTTACTGCCAAAAGCCATAATCTGACATAGATTGAGCCTGGTACAGTAGTCAATTAATGGCTCAGTGCTCATACAATAATGACCTACTAACCTGACGGTGTGTTGCTCTCACATTTTGCTATCCCCTGGGATACTACTGTCATTGTGTTATCTATTGCCTACTTCCCTATCAAAGAAAATAAGCAGAGCTGAAATGTATGTACGCATCAAGCTCTGTAGTTCATTGCACACCAAACCCAGCAACTGGAGGAACAATAGATTTATAAGTTTATCCTACATTAAACCAAACATGCCTGACTGCACTGTAAATTACTAAATAATAAACCAGGTGGTGTAAGATCCTGACTCGGACAGAATATAAAAATCTATCAACCTGTAAAATACAATAACCATAAATGTGCTATGTAGCTGATGGCTCAGGTAAAACATCCACCTCCAGCAAGAGAGGTTTTCTGGAGTAAATTGCAACAAAGGGTTTAAATTTAGGTCTGGAACACTTTTTCATTTCATGCAACATCATCAATAGGAGAAATATAATTGAGCTAAAATAGTGGCAAATTTGTTTGTTTTGTTTACATTTCTTTGTCTCTAATGGAGCTATTTCATGGTAATGTGCTATGTTTCCTAGAATATTGCCACGGGCATTTGATCTGATCTCTAAAGAGAAGATGAACTACGGTATAAGGGCATAGTTCTTCAGCGTTCAAACCTAACATTCAGATTAGATTGAAAAAGTATGCACTCAAAGGAAAAAGCTGAAAGTATAAAGCACTTGCAATCTTTGAATGGCTGAAATCTTTATTTAATACACACACCCAAAAAAAACAAATACAAAAACGGGGTTGGCTGAATAATATATTTTCCATGTATTCTACATATTAGCCTTCTCCAAAATTATCCTCTAGGTTTAAAAAAAAAATAGTGCTGCCTTCACTCCCCAAATTAATTTCTATGAATCATCTGAAAAAAAAAATTATTGAAGGACAGACACTTTCAAAAAATGATTCAATAAATTGCAACTCCAAAATCTACAATACTAATTCCATTTTAGGAGCTTTTCAATAAGCAAACCAGGTTAAATTTATATGATTTACAAACAGTGTTTACATTCATAGAGGGGCAACTAATTGCTGCACGGCTTGACATCATTACAGGAAAATGCTGGGGGATGGAGACAGTTTAATTAGGGGTGGTTTCAAGTTCACAATATGACTAGTATCATAGTGCTTTACTAATGTGCTTATATAGGATGATAATATTGTAACATGATTACATTTCTGTCTGCTTTGTTTTGAAAGGAAAAAGCACAAAGAAACACACTAACATGATGTACTTCTCATTCAGTTATATTCACCTGTTTTACAGTCCATAAAAACACATTTCTTAACTTAATAAAATGAATATTCAAGTACAAAGAACATGGCACATGAGTATGTGTATATATGTTACCTATAAATTATGGGCTTAACCCACAAGCTGCTGAGCACTTTTCTGAGATGCTGAGCACCCGGAACTCCCACTGAAGTCAGGGAGAACTCAGCACCTCACAAGAGTGCTTGGAATTTAGAAGGAGTAAATCCTGCATGAAATATACATTTTACACACACACACACACACACACACACGCCTGATTCATCACTCCAGGTTTACACCAGAGTAATGCTATTGATTTCATTGCTGAAATTCTGCCCGCGTAACCCTACAATGAATCTAGTCCTCTGTATTTGTTTTTTAATAATTCAGTTGTTTCAAATTAGATCTTCGTTGTTTCCATTTCTAATCAATACCAGTTCTTTACGTAGTTTTTTCATTAAATTGTATGCTACCTCTTGTGCAATAGATGTCCAATGCTAACAACATACTGTCAGTATGAAATCCTGTATCAAAACTTGAGCTAAATCTTTTGCTAATGTAAATGAACACAATTCTGTCAAATTCAAAAGAGTCTGACACCAGCAGAGAATTTGGCGTCTTATGTTCCCTCACAAGAGTAAGAAGTACATCATTTTAAAAAAGTGGGGAGGGTTCCAAATTCATCCCTACTTTTATGTTAGTGCCTTCATTGGAGTATTACCAAGGATGAATTAGATTCAGCAGAATATAAGAATATCATACAATATACTTAAAAAAACCCTACAAGACAGATATTCTTAAATCAAAAAGCTGTGAGGAGCTGTGCATTTGCATGAAGTTACGCAGCTAGGATTAGGCTAATGCACCTGTCATAGTCCACAATTAAAACACAACTATGATTATACTGCTTCTGAGGCAGGACACGTCGCCATTTTCCCTAGCCAGCCACCCAAAGAACCCTCCATTTTTGGTGAAAAGGGAAAGGAACTATGCATCTGTCCTGCAACAGTGTTAGGGCAGTAACATTGGTAAGCTATTTTTTATCTCCCCTATATGTTATTTCCACTATTTTGCATCTTTCTGCACAGTAGAATATAGCAATTGTCATACCAGATTAGACCGATAGTCATTTAGTTCATTATCCTGTCTTTGTTAGTGCCTTCAGATCCTAGAAGATGCTTCAGGACAAGGTGCATGAAACCCCACAGCAGACAATTAAGAAAAATCTTTCCAAAATATTTATCCTATCTTATGCACCTGTTAATGCTCTCATTATGCAGCAGGCTTTACCTCTCTAAACACAGGCATCATTTCACCCACCACAAAATGCAGCCACCTTTGGGAGCCTTTAACTAGGGCAGAGATATACTACACAACCATTTTAGATAGGAAGAAGAGAATACTATATCCAATTAAAGTTGCAGGAATAATTTAGATAGGAAGAACACAATTATTAAAATTGGAATATGGCCAGGACAGGGGGCTAACACACCTATTCTTATAACAAATGCCAAGGGATCTTTAATAACCACAGATGGATAGGTCCTAGATTTCATGTCTCAGCTGTACCTCCTCTAACTTCATAATACCAGTTAATACCATGTTTCAGCACCGGTTCAGTGTAAATTCATAAGGAAGAATGATACTTATAGAATCAATAACACTCTTCAACTCTTTGGATTTCTGTTAGAGATGTCTCATACAAGTACTGCTCAGGTACATCCCAGTTAGCTTCAAATATCAGCAGTTCTGAACCACACTGCTACAGAGCCTCTAATGTCAGAGGTATGGCTAGAGGAATGGAGATATGCTCAGATTGCCCTTGTACAACCTGCAACTACTAGAATGGCCCTTTGAATAGCATAGGTTAGAGTTGTCCTGAGGCTGCTCTAAGTTTAATCCAGAGACCAGAATGGTGCCAGGATAGGCCACAATCAGGGTAATACATACAAAGGGGACTTAAAGCCACCATCATACCCTGTCACCTCAGCTGAACTAGATTCAACTCTGGCATGGCCCAGGATCTGGCCTTTAAATTAATCTATATTTCACAGTTTAAAATAAAATAGTATAAATATATTAACTAAGTTAAATCTCAGACTGAGAGTCATTTTAGCTGAACCTATCTTCCAAGTTAGCATACTACTTTAATGTTTCTCTTTCTTGCCAGGCACCTGGACAATTCTATTACGCAGTGACTTGGTACTTCTGCAAGTCTCCTGCCCATTCCTCCAATCTTTAATCTTCTTGAGACAGGAAATCTCTCTTCCTAGGTCTTGTATAGTGCCTAGCTCTCTTTGCATCAGGCCTATAATTCTCTGTCCATCTAATATTACCAAGTCTGAGGTTCTTCTATATGTGCAGAATGCTCCAATATTTTCCCATCCCTTCTCTTAACTTCAGGATAGTAGTGTCCCTGCCTTCTAGATATTTATGGTAATTGATTTCCATAGCACAGATATAACTTCCTACAGATATTTTTTGCCAGGTACAAAGAAATTTTGACCATAGTTCTTTATATGCAAATATCCATGTCACATGGAAGAACAAAAGCAATTGGTAGCCTTTACTGTTTGGTTCAGAACTCCACCATGAACCTTCAACATCAGATTTCTCCTGTGAATATTCAATACACATTTACATTTTTGAGTTATTTATTAACATTTTTGGCAACATTTTCATTGTTCTTTAAATCTGAAAAGCTACATATATGAGAAGATACATTCATCTTCCTTCACTGCAAAGCATTTGCCATTGATTAATGTTTAGCAACATGATGACTTGTGTGTGCTGACCTCTACATACATTAGGAGAACCATTTTGCTTTTGATTATCTTTATATCTTCCCCAGCACTAGTCTTTCCCACTACTATTAGGCATCTGATCAGCTAATTTTCTCTATTAAAATGCCACATATGGGTTCTTTTGTGCAGTGTGTGGAAAAGACACAAGATGGTAGAGCAAAAGTTACTCTCACAGGACCTGGTTAAAAGCTCACTGAAGTCAAGATAAAGACACCCATGGACCTCAATGGGCTTTGGATCAGGCCATAGTGAAGAAAAAGATAATTCCAAGAACAGACCTCCAAACAGAGAAGATAAGATTCAATTCTAAACGGTGGAACACTCTTATATCACTATTCAGTACAACAAAAGAAACACTTAGATTACTATTCAATAATAGAGAAGAAACACGGTAGCTCACCATTCAGTAAAACACAATAGATTGAGTGTGTGTAAAAGTCCTTTTTAGGGAAAAAATTGAAAAATCATTTAAAAACCCTGTATGATAAACCATGGCACACCTATTTTGCTGTTGCTTTTTCTTATGCACCCTTTGTGAGCACTACTGGGAATAGGCTGTTTGCATATGAGAGGAAAGTGTTTCTGTTAACTCATTATTTATGCATTCTACACTTTTGTTTTACAAACAAATTCATAAAAAAGCTTTGTACATGGTGCATAATCACTTGCGAGCCTGACAAATTTAAACTCCACTTTAGTTTGGTAGAATTTAGCCCAGTCTGGAGATGCAGAAAGAGCTCTGTCCACTTCTACCACAATTCAAGAACTATAGAAGCTATTTTCCTCACCTACACAACTTTTCTGCACTATTTAAAAATGTAAATCATTTTCTGGTGATATATTTTTGATACGTAACTTCATATTACATCAACTGGTAATCATGAGCCATTACAGTTTGTTTATTGTTAGTTACTTATTTGTATGCAGCCAACACTGTAGCATCTGGATTAATTATAAAGATAAAATGTAACAATACACACATATTGGACATTACAAACAATTACCATTCTTGTAATACTCCACCCAACCCAAAATAGCTCAGAAATTGTCCACTAACAAATGCACTGAAAATCAATACATTTGGAAACTGGTGAACCACCAGATAGAACAAGTTCAGAAGGAGCAAGTTCCATAGGTCTGGAACTTTACTGAGAACACCCTATCTCCAATTTTGCATCTAGCAACTGTTATTAAAGATCAGTTTAATTGATCTAAGACCCTGTAGACATGGAGGGCAAGGCCCTTACAGTATCATATGTGACAAAGTTCCTCCTCTACCTTGGTGGGTCCTGCGTTTATTGGCAGATTTGCTCACCTCAGTGATCTTTCCCTCTGGTGGAACCCACAGTCTAGGTCAACTCCTCTTGTGTCTGATCAGGAGCTGGGAGGTTTGGGGGGAACCCGGACCCACCCTCTACTCCGGGTTCCAGCCCAGGGCCCTGTGGATTACAACTGTCTATAATGCCTCCTATAAAAGCTGCATGACAGCTACAACTCCCTGGGCTACTTCCCCATGGCCTCCTCCAAACACCTTCTTTATCCTACTCACAGGACCTTCCTCTTGGTGTCTGATAATGCATGTACTCCTCAGTCCTCCGGCAGCACACCCACACCCACACCCACACCCACACCCACACCTTCTCCTTGCACCTCTTGCTCCCAGCTCCTCACACACGCACCTCACTAACTGGGAGGCTTTTAACTAGTTCCAGCCAGCCCTTGACTGGCTTCAGGTGTCCCAATCAATGTAGCTATCTCCACTGCCTTCTAGAAAGATCTTAATTTGCCCCAGGTGTCTTGATTAACCTGGAGCAACTGCCATTTGGTTACCATGGTACCAGGGATTTGTTTAGCCTGGGGCTAACATACCTGTTCCTCACTACTTTACTGTAGCTATCTGGCCTTGCCCCATCACACACATAAAAACCTATTTATAAAAAGTATAACGAAATGTGGGAAAATTATATTGCAGAATTGGTAGCATCCTTTGTCTGCAGATGAATGAATGGCTGGAACCTATTATAACTGATTTGTATTGTGGAGCCGCATTATACTAGGATCTGGTCCACGCCCCAATGAGCTTACAATTTGATCAGAAAGAAGATGCAACAAGTACATACGACATATGAGATAAGGAACAGGGCAACAAATGCCAGTGAAACAGGAAATAAGATCTCACAATTGCAAAAGTCAGCTATTACACAACTACATGTTTCTGATGGTTCTAAATCCTCTGAATACTTCTGAATAAGAAAATAAATAGCAATCATTGACTTTTGCACGGTCTAACTACCACTGATTCTCATATTCTTGCTGCCACCACTTTAGACGTGGATCTTAAGGTGGGATTAGAAGAAGGAAAGTGCAGCAGGCTTGTGGATTAATTCAATGAAGATGTTCCATGTACAGGGGGCAGTGTGGGGGAAAGCACTGAGACATTTGTAGATACTAAGACCAATGATTAAAATAGTATGTTTGTGGGCACTCTAAAAATACCTAAGACAGATAAATTTCATTCATCTTTATAAATTTCTCACTTTATTTATTGATTTTTCTATTCTGCACTTTAAGAAAGTGCTGAAATCATGTGTCTTGTAATAGATTTTGACTCCAGAGACAAACATATTCAGAGCTGTCATCATCAAGATGCCTTCTATCATTGTGCCATCCTCTTAACCCAACGTAAGGAAATTCATATTTAGTGAACAAGGAAATTACTTTGGGTATGTATCATTCAAATCCTTAAGGATTATTGGCTAATTAGGAGCACAGTAATGTAAATTTGCCTTGTGTCAGGTTTTCAGGAATGGTAAAATAACATAATTAAGCAGTGAACAAAGTAGATTACTTAAGCTACTCTTCACTGACAAATGTATATGATGTCTAAATATACTGTAGGCTTCTAAACTGGGAACTAACAAAAACTGACTGCACTTAGTATAAAGTCTAAAACAATATTAAAAATAATAGAAGGGAAGTTTGTAAGTATATAGACATAAATAAAAATAACACACACTTATTATGAAATCTCTGTGGAAGAATTAGGGGTCACATTTTCAAAATCTTTAGGTGTGGAATTGTGTGCCTAATTTGTGGTCATAGTTATCATAACTGCACACACAAATAAGGTCAGAGCACACTCAAATGGCCAGTTGAGGACACTTCTCTGCAATTTGCACGTGCAACTCTGGCAAATCCATGCACAAATTAGGCACACAATTATGTGCCTAAATGTTTCTAAAATCTGGCTCTCAATTTATTTCTGTTAAACGTAATTATGCAGACTTCCTTCATGATTTGGTTCACCCTCACTTCACCCTTTAGTTTGGGCTTGCATAAGATATCCCAGTTTCAGAGCCCAGTGAAGTGCATGCCCTCTTCGAGGCATGAAAATTATCTGCCTCATTTACACAGTCCTGAGTGAAATTAATAATGGTTATATGCTCAGAAACTACCGTGATGAGGACCAGAATAGAATGTCACCATGTGACTCTTATATTCTTGCCTTTCATGCAGCATCTTCCCCTGCAGTGCAAGATCTTGGCAGATGGGAGGAAATGACTTTCAACTATTATTGTTTAAGATGAGCTGCTATTGGATGATCAGGCAGAAGAACTAAGGAGAATGACCGTTTGTGTGATACTATTATCTTGTTGTGACAGAGATAATCTATCTTCCTTGCACCATAAATAGTTATATCACACTTTACATCTGTCATCACAATTTAGTCATCTGGTTCTTTCTACCATTAAAACATTATCATACAACCATCCTCTCTTCAGTCTTGGAGCCATGTGCAATAGAATTACTGATCTGCTTAGTCATTCTTGTTAATAGTGACTAGAAACAAATACATTGATCATCAGTTCCTTACATGACTAGCATGAAATTATTATGAGCCTCAATAGAAACTAGCCAGCCTTTCTACATTTTCAACAGCTCCCCTTGGGTAAGTAATTATTTTTTGACAAGTGAGTAAAATATCATAAGTTTAATGTCATCATCCTCATCATCATGGTAGAGAATGGGTGACTACATTTGGTGCCTTCACTGGAAAATGTTCACAACAGTTTTTCAAAGCTGCATTAAGGTGTATATGTTTAGCACTGTGCTATGTGATCTGAGAGTTAATGAAATATACAATGTAAAATGTAGGATATGAGATATTAATTATGATATAACCTGTATCTTTGTCCTTAAAGGTGGGCAATAAACAAGCCTTCTCTTCTGGACAGCCAAGAGTCCCAGCCTATATGACAACTACGAGAAGCATTGCCTCTTCTTAGCATTGTCTATTTCCATTACTGTTGGGTGTGAATCTGCTTCCTTCTAAGGTTGATGTCAACTTTGTCCCAAACATGTTGATTAGCAACATTCATACTGTGTTCTATTTTTTCTGCTCAGTACTTACGCTTTTACTTTACTTTCTGAAGTGCAGCGAAATGTTCAGTATTCTTCTGATGCTACTGCAGATTGAAGACAATCCTATAAAAAATGTGAGTTGGAACACTGAGTATGAATCACTAACATCAAGACTCTGGCACATCATTTCTTGGGAAACCCATTCTAATGAATGTCAACTGCGGACATCAATGGTTTAACCAAAATACATGCCAAAATACCTCTTGATGTTTCATACTGATGATAGCAGTTAACATTAACATGTGGTGATTCTACAACTACAGGTTTTCTATTTTCCCATACATGCAGTCACACATCATCTGCCTACCTACCCCCATCCATTCATATACTTTCCAGAATACGTTACCTTTTACCATTTTTGAAAATCATCCATCTAATGTATGTCCAGCTTGTGTACAAAACATTTTCAGCAAGATCATCAACCACCCACAAACCTTTTTATAAAAGGGAACTATTTTTCATTGCCAAAAACCTTTATTTTCAGAGCTCCATCTTGTGGCAAGCAAACCTGTGGCCAAGAGCACATTGTATGGAAAATTGATAACATTACTCTATGCCTTTGTAACACTCTGCATAGAACTGAATTCAAAAATCTTTCAGAACATTAAAATCGAAGATATTCCATTGTCGACAGTCAATAAAATTCTTATCCAAAATTCAAAAGTAAGTAATGACATTATTTGATATATGTTTGCTGTTCTGATTTAAGTTGATAGATGTTTACATGGGAAACTGCCAATTTCAAGACAGAAAGCCAAACACTTTTTTGAACCCTAAACAACCTTTCACAGCCTTAGCAACAATCAAAATTGTTAGGAGAAGTTACTATTGTCCTGGTTGCCAAGAAATATTAATTTACTTTTCTTTCTATCCTAGAGTTTGCAATTACATTCAATGTAATTCATTTACAAATGTCCTTCAATCAATAAGAAAATATGTACAATAAATGTTTCAAAGCAATAAAATCAGCTTTAAGCCCATTAACTAAAACAGGTATTATTTGCAGCTTCTTTGTGCTAATATGTAACAGCACAAACATAATGTTTTATCATTTTAAAACTGGAGACCCCATATATCTATTTTCCCCTTCTATATTCAAGTTATAAGTAAATTGCCTTTCATGAGAAAGGCTTGTAAATTATTAAAGTTTATTTTTAAAGCTGGGAGAGTAGTGTGGCAAATGTGTTCAGTAAAAAGTAATTGGAATTTCTATCTAAATTATTTTTGGGGAAATTAAAAGTGTGAAATATAAAACAATTTTAATGGCAAGAAGTCTATTATATTTTGTAATAAAGGAAAACAAACATAGACATAAAATCTTTAGGACAGTAAGAAGCCTTAAAAGAATAGGCAGAGTACACTTGGCCTCTTATGATGCTTTTTATTTAAAGTGACTTTTATACAGATAATGAGAAGAATATGTAAAGCAGGTAGGGTAAAGATTTTGTTAACCAACAGTATACCATAAAATTTGCTTTTCCTCCTTCCTGATTGATAATCGAAATGATCATAAGGTAATATCTAAGAGAAACAGGTTTTTTATTAGATAGTGCCACGACAATTTTTCAGAGGCTGACATTTAAATATTAATTTCAATGTTACTAAGAAATTATTTTTACACCCAAAACCTAAGCCTTTGTCCTTGGCATTGGATTCAGGTCTAGAAAGATGTAGTAGTTATCCAAAAAAGAAATCATTTTTAGCCCTTCTGTGTCTTATCACAAAGAGAGTAGGCAAAATAAATCAAGGAAGAGTAAAAGTAAAATTTGCAATAACCCAATACTACTGCTTCATCCTCCCACATCTCAGCACATAAAACTTACTGTCAAAAGAACCCACATCATGAGAATTAATCAAGGAACTCTTAAAATACTCTAAGCACCTACCTTCTGATGACTAATTTGCCTTTCCTTTTGCAAACTACTAATTTTTTATCTCAATCGATATGTACAAATATATCTCACCATCAATCACCAGGGGCAAGGACAAACTTCCACTATTTATGTAATACTGACTACAAGACGAAACAAAAATTGACTACAGCTAACTTGGGGCTGACTGTAACAATGGAAGGAGAGGGAGAGACTGGAACAGAGAGACAGACAGAGAGCGTGCTTCAGATCACCCATGGGAAAGCTTAAAGAAATCACTGAAGGTGCTGATGTAAGCTGAAAAGCTTCAAAGGGCAAAACACACTTTAAGGAAAGATTCAATAGGGAGCACAGAGAAAGAGAAAGAGTGTGACATAAAGGGGCTAGAGGGATCTGGTCGAAATGACCGCACAGATAGAGTCCCTGAGCAAGAAGCTCTGAGTGGTCTGGAAAAGGTGAATGATGGAAAATGTCGGGGATGTAAGAAAGATGTCCAGAATTACTCTCGGGAATTGGGAGAGAGAGGTCTGAAGAAGTACATAGTGCTCATGTGAAATTAGAGAGATTCCCAGAAGAACCCAGGCGGCTTTGAGAATAAGAAGAATCTATCTAGGTTTTAAGCTGGTTGCTCATATCAATGATCACATAGATTTGATGGAGAACCCTGCAGAGGTATTTAGTGTTGGATTAAAATCTGTGGATTACTAGACTTAATAGAGCATCTAGAACACATGATTGGCAGGCGCGCGCACACACACACTAAATAAATAAATAAAATACATTGGGAAACTGGGAGAAATTTTCAAATATTTGTGTGGTTATACATCCAGAAGTGGGTACATATATGATTTTCAGTCAAGAGAGCAAAGAGTTTACAAAGACTCCATGGGCTGGAAGACCAAATGCATGAAGTAATAATCAGGTCCACTGAGGCAGGTGAACACAGCCTATCTTCATACCCACACAGGACTTCACTTAGGAACACAATCTAGATGTGGTTTTGGCAGTTACAAGCCAGGAAATCCTAGAAAAGAGGTCTCTATTTAGACTTCTTTCTGCCGCTGAGTGAGTCACTCCAATCCCAAATAATAGGTAGCACATAAAGCAGTGAATATATTCAAACTGCAGTTGGGCAAGAGAGACAGACAGAAAGAAACCACTGACATCAGCAAGGCGCATATGATCTATAGGTCTTTCTTGACCAGTTCTGAGTGTATACATTAACAATAAGACTGGACTTACAAGGTAAGTTTTCACTAACTGGAGACAGAGATTTCCTCTTCTATCCAAGGCTCATGACACCAATATTCCATTCCCAAAACTTCACAGACAAAAAATAATAAAAAGCACTCCCACCTCCATCAACCCCTTCATCCCCACTAGCAGCCAGTTTGTCCCAGAATAGTGCAGTTGCCAGGTTTACTTGGTACTGGATGCATTTACATGCCCAATAGTGATTTGCATATGGTAATGATCATTAGCATATGTTAAAGTTACGGATGGCGGCAAGGCTGCTAGGACCTGCAAACACAGTCTGTTGCACAGTCTTAATTTTTAAATCACCCAGTCATGAAGATACATGGAAGCATGTCTGCCTCAGAGTGGTGCACCTATGTACATCCCTCAACCACTGCAGAACACCATTAGGCAGGTTAGTGAGGGCCTGTGTGCCTTAGAACTGCTGGACATAGACCCCTTGCAATAGGACATTCAGATATGATGATAAACACAAAACATGTTCCCTGGAAACCTTAACGCACCATTCGGTTTTTAAAAGAGATATGTAACATGGGAGAATGCATTAAAAGAAAAAGGCTGTTAACTCTAGTCCCCACCATCACCACAGTTCTCCATCCCCAAATACCTCCTGGAACAATTGTGGTTATTACTGTGAACCCTCAGCTTCAGTCACAGAGGGGGAAAGAGGGAAGGATGGGAACCATGACAAGCCGGAAATGACTGCCCATCACCTGAGGTGTTTGGGGAAGGACATAGAGCAGAGAACCTGCAAACCCATTAAGAAGGAAGCACTGCTGCTATTTCACTATGCAGTTTACTGTTTTTCTATCTCAGAAACTGCTGAGGGAAGCCAGGGAAGGACCATTTTAGAACACTAATGCCAGCTTTGCCACACATTTATTCTCCTTTTTTCAGGATTCTTTGTGATTTGGTTGATGTGGCCTTTGGCAAGATGCACTAACCAGAAATTTTATTTGTGACTACTTTTTTTAATATCTCCCAGCATACAATGCTTTGTACAAACGCTATTTAAGACTTTTGACTTCTCCCACTGAAGTCCATGAGAATTTCCCCATCGATGTCAACTGAAGCAGGATTTATTCATTTATTTCTTATTTATAAAATCGTAAAAAGGTAACCTCATGTTTTGTAACATATTACATATATACACATCAGCATATAAAATGATCCCACCACAGAAAAAAACACCCCCTTCTCTTCAACCCTCAAATTGCCTCCAGATTGGAACTGGGCCTTCAGTTCAGTACACAACCAACCAAGGTTGGAGTGTCAGAAACATGAAGGCAATGACATTACATCCAGTAGTAAATACTACACCCAGTAATATGTAATTGCAAGGTGGGGCCTGCAGTTGGAAATTATTCAGATATTATCTTTAACAGATATTTTTGTTCATTACAAAGAAAATGGGTCCCAGCTCAGGGAAAATTTTAAACCAAAATATTTCAATTCTAAAAATATACCAATGTGCCCCAGGGGTGTTGTTGTTTGGGTGCCTCATGCTCCTATTCTCCTCTATACGCTAATCTCTCAGGTTGAACTACATCTCCCATGGTGCACCAAGTTCTCCCCTCTTGGTGTGGAGAAGTGCAGTAGCCTGGAAATGATGCATCATGGGAGATGAAGTCCCGCTAAGAAACCCAGCCCACAGAATAGAAGTATTTGGGGATTGCGGTATTCTGTTTTTCTATAAAAAAAAAATTTCATAGAAAGCAGAAACTTTTCAAAAAAATATTTGTTTTGTCAAAAAAATATCTCACTGCAAAAAAGTTGGGACGAAAAATCTTCTACCATCCTCCCCAAAAATGACATGTATTTGTAGCTCTCAGAACAAATTATAATGGTAAAAACTGGGGGAACAGTAGGAAAAATAATTAAAGGGATATATATTCCAAATATTCCAAATTACAGGCACCAAGGCTCTGATTCATCAAGAGGCATATACAAAGCACCATGTGGTTGGTCCTATTAATTTCAAAGGGCCCACATATGTGGGATTACTCATGTGATTACAGATTACATCTGTTTAAGTAACTTGGTGAACTGGGGCCCAAATTTGTTAATTTATACCAGTAAAGTAATGTAGGTCAAGGTAACTTAGACAATATATATTGTGACAATACTTTTGAGTTAGTTTTAATTTATATGAAGGAATATATAAATACAAGCTGGGTACTCTTTTTTCCCATATTTTTTTCTTTTCCCCTTCTCTCAACATTTATGTGCATTTTGATCCATGGGTTATAAATTATCACTGTTAAAAGGGGGCCAGTGTACTGTATATACATGGAACAAAAACAGAGATTTAGCTTTCCTAATACTTTTATTGCTCTGCTAACAAATTTGAGTGGTTAAACCTTGGTGGTAGAATCAGAATGTTATACCAGAGCTAAGCTTTAACATGAGCAAAATTCTCTATTAAAATGTGGCTCTAGAGACTGTAAATTTGAATCCAGGAACTACTGGTCAGATTGGTTTTATAAACTAAAACAAGGAAATTACTGGGTCTTACCTTGATAGACCACACAGAAGGACAATTTAGAATAATTTCCTTATAGGCAACACCAAAAGTCAGGAGGAAGAGAAGTTTACAGGTTGTTGAAATGATTTAGATGCCAGAATGGATTACTGAAAAGTAGTATGAGATGAGACTGGAGAGGTAATGTCTTTTATAAGATATTGTCTTTCCACTACTCTGGGATGAACATGGCTACAACAACACTGCATACGTGAAAAGTACTATATTATATACCTGTTCAGATTTTCAACTGTTTTGGACATTCAGGCACAGGGAAACAAGAAGATAAAATTAAACTAAGAGTAAACTCTGCATTTTTAACGTATACATATACATCTAGTTAAAGAAAAGGCACTATAACATTATACCTACTCCAAGCCAAGGAATTCTTTTGTGGAAGTATTTAAATGCAAAACAGCTACTTGAAGAAATAAAATAATACATGCTACATAATTTAGAATTTTTGTTCTTAAAAGCTGAATAAATTTCAACTCACTTCAGAATAGAAGAAAAGTGCCACCCACTTGATGGGGCTGGCAAAGAAAGGGGACAGTCCCAGCAGCAAGGAAGAGACAATTGCTGAGGGGCATGTAACTCCTCCCTCAGGAATCTCTGGCACCCATTGGTCAGTTGGGGCTGGGATGCTGATTGGATTTAAACTGGAATGGGGCCATGTGGAGCCTCTTTTGACTCTGTTCCAGCAGAAAAGTGTTACTTGCCAGTTTCCAGCAGTAATAGCAGCTGTCAATATGCAGTCTTCAAAGAAATGGAGATTGGACAAGGACCAGTGGTCTGCAACCAATGCAGAATAAGAGTCACAAGATGAGGGGAACAGCTGGGCAGGACTCGGGATTCTGGCAGGAACAGTTCACTCTGCGGATAGTGGTGAGTCAGAGGAGTGCATTCCTCCCAGATCGGATCCTGAACCTCTCATACAGGAGGTCCATGGGATGGATTCAGGGTCTGAGTCTGAGGACAACGAGGGCGGGCGAGAATGACAAGGAGCTGGTGAGCCTCACTCCCATAAGCAGCCAAGAGTCCAGGAGGATCATGAAGAATGGTGACCCAGGTCACTCCTCCCTCTGACAACCTCCTCAGCCTGGCAAAATCATTGGCATTGGTGGCCCACAGTTTTGGCAGTCTGCCTGACAAGTGTGGGCCCCTCTCAGTTGAGGGGGCAATGCTGTCACGGGTTCAGGGTGGATCTGATATCCCACAAAGGAATACAGAGCAATTAGGAAGGGACCTGTCACCAGGTGGGAACGTTTCTAATGGAACACAGGCAGGAAAGATGTTGGCTAACGCCCCTAGAGCTTATGAAGAATCTAATCACCCATTTGGGAATCATCTATGTAAAAAGGTTAAGGAAAACATTTGGATGGGGGAATTTGTGGATTTATTTACCTTGCTGTTCGGGGAAGAGCAGAGAAAGGAAGAGGGAAAAAAGGCCAAAAAAGAGGACGACTAACCCCACAGACCTAAGATGCCTCAAACTCTTGAGAACTGGCCTGTAGCCTTTCACCTTTATGTGAGTATAATTTATCTGAGGAACCCCAAGAGGTCTCTTTTCTTGTTCAAGTATGAGGATTTAATAGTGAGGGCTTATTCTACATATGGGAGGTGAGTCGCATGGTCAAGGTACGACAGATAATTTAGATAGAAGGTAACAGAGGAGCCTGATTTACCCTGAGGTAAAATAGACCATAAATTTTGGTTGGAGTGTATAGCTCCTTATCCATATTCCCTGCCCACCTGGCATTCACAGACAGTGGGTTGCCAGTGCCAAAACCTCATTTTCAAAACATGGATATAAAAACCAATATGTGCTTTGCACTTGATGATGGGAAATGTTTGTGTTCCCATTGCAGGTGCAGGAGTCAGTATAGTGCAATCTTCTGTTAGGGAAGTAAATGGCAGATCCAACAGGGCAATAAAATAAGGGGGCAGGCAAGGTCCCACTGTTCTGGGAGATGCTACAACAGTAGGTGATAACCATGGGAAAGGCTCCTTCTCCAATTAAGATACAGGTGTTATGGAATTTGTTATTGGACTACCCCAGGAAAAGAGAGTCAGTTAATTTATTAAATGGATTTTTGGCTGAATTTTAAATCCCATAGAAAGGAGTGAGGTGCCACACCTGAGCAGAGAACTTGAAGTCCGTTAAAGGCTTCAAGCATATAATAAGGGCAAAGATAGCCCCAGAGGTGGCAGCAGGGAGAGTGGCAAGACCCTTCCCATGCATTCTGATGCCAGAATTGCTCATATTGCCCATGAGAGTCGTACCGCAGGAGGGAAATACAGGCTTATCCATCATCTGCCCTGCCCCCAGGGCCCATCAGTAAGTGATTATATTGATCCCCAGCTGTGTTCAATGAGAACTCATCATTTGATGCTGTGGTGGCCAAGGTTAGAGAGTGTGACCCTGAGGTGATGTTGGTGAAATGCGACATCGAATCTGCATTCTGATTGCTTTCAATGCATCCCAGGGATTTTAACTTACTTGGGTTTCAGTTTTCATACTATTTTCATAAAGTCATGCCTATGGCATGCTCAGTGTCATATGTCACTTTTGAAAGATTCAGCTCCATGTTGGAGTGGATAATGGTGCATGAGACTGGCCTGCATCACGTAGTCCACTATCTTAACGACTTCTTATTTGCAGGAAGACGGGGGACAGGCAACTGCGAGTACATGCTTCAGGCATTTTGCTAAGTGCCTTGCAGTCCCCCTCACCATGGACAAAACAGAAGATCCTGCTCATACTTTAACATGCCTGGGCACTGAACTGAACCCAGTTTGGGGCATTTCTAGGTTACCTACAGAGAAGTTGGAATTGGTCAGGGCACTGAGATGAGCTCTGAAAAGGACAAAGAAAATTACACGAAGGGAACTACAGATAGTCATGGGGCACCTAAACTTGTATGCTGGGAGATGGCTCCTCTTCAGGCACTTTTGTGCCCAGCTGGCATCTGCTCCTCTGGAGTGTGAAAACTCCACCACTTTGTCAGACTGACAAGGGAAATGAAGGAAGATTTAGAGGTGCAGAAAAGGTTCCTGGAAGAGTTTAATGGGGTTTCAATATGGTGTTTGGACTGGTTGCTCAAGATCGAATTGCAAATACAATCCAATGCCTCAAGATGCAAAGATTTTGGGGTTTACTTGCAAGAAGAGTGGTATGTTCAGAGGTGGCCAGAAAGTTGAGTGGCTCAGCATATTATAGATGACATCACCTTCCTTCAGTTTTTTCCTATACTAATGGCAGTCACTATTTGGGGAGAAAACTTTCAAAACAAAAAGTTCATTTCAGGTATGGCCACCAATTAATGGTCCGTATGGTGACCAGAGAGTCAGCTAATACTGCTTAGGTAATGAGGCTGATCTGGGCCTTTATTTTACACTGCCTGAGGTTTAACAGCCATTTTCATGTGGTGCATGTTCTGGGATTTGATAATGGTATTTTGCTGATATTCTATCTTGATTTCAGGATGACAGATTCTGGGAACTCACCCCATTGGTCAGCAGAAACCCACAACGATGACCCAACAACTCTGGAACCTTGGCTCATAACAGCTGTAGGACTAGCTGAGGAGTTGGTTGCCCCACAGACTCTGAGATCCTGTAAAGCCAACTTTTCAGAGCTCACAGAATAAAGTGCTCCCTCATGGGGATCCATACCCACACACCACGTGGTGCAATATGAGTTGTCTTAACCCATTGTGGGTTGCTTCCCGCCACTGTCACTGGCCAGCTAGCAGGCCTCTCCTACTAGAGTAGGTTGGCAGGTTTCCCAGACCCATGCAGGCATTTCATAACATGAAAGCTCTTATAAGGGTAGTCCAGGAGCGGTGGGAGCTGGAGGGACAACAGATTACCCTAACACAAGAAATTCCAACAAGGTTATTAAAGGCTCAGCAGGAGTGGGAGGTAGGCCATTGTATTTAAAGTGGCATTTAAAGTGTTGTTTCCTTTCTTGGTGCTCCCAGAGCGAGTGAGCTGGTGTCTATGGCAGCTGTGGGCAGGTCCCAATGTGTATTAAACATAACAGATGTGCAACTATCTTCAGGATCAGTGTCCCTGTACTTAAGATACTCAAAAACAAAGCAGAAGGAAAGGAATGGGGTTGAAGGAATGGGCAGATGAGCACGACAAGTTACCAATTCAGCATGGCACAGAGCAAAAACGTCCATTCCTGCAGTCCTGACCTGGGTACTCGTTCTTTTAGGATTGGGGCAGTGACATCAGTGGCTCCAGGGAGTTTTGGCCTGTGGCAGGTGTAGACAATAAGGCACTGGAAATCAAGGGTATTACAAGACTTACATCCACACCATAGAAAAGATGGCTGGGAACCCAGTGCACCCAAATTAACCCAATGCACTTGTTTGTTTCAGAGGCTACACAGAGAGTATGCAATATTTGCAGGCACTCAGTAGTGCACTGGACCCATAAGAGCACACTCAGGATGGCAGGTGGAGCTCAGCTGGGCTTCAAGACCAAAGCTGTTTGCATCTGGTGGTTCAGCAGAAGAGACATGCAGTGGAATCACAGACAAGGTCAGCTCCCAGACTGCTACACTGGGCAACACAGTATGGGGAGGAGGTGAGCAGCCCTCAGTGGTGAAAAAACAGGTTAAGGACTATTAAGAAAAGCTGGACATGCACAAGTACATGGGTCCAGATCTAATGCATCCAAGGGTGCTGAGGGAGTTAGCTGATGTGATTGCAGAGCCATTGGCCATTATCTTTGAAAATTTATGGCGACTGGTGGAGGTCCCAGATGATTGGAAAAAGGCAAATATAGTGCCCATATTTAAAAAAGGGAAGAAAGAGAACCCAGGGAACTACAGATCGGTCAGCCTCACTTCAGTCCCCAGCAAAATCATGGAGCAGATCCTCAAGGAATCCATTTTGAAGCACTTGGAGGAGAGGAAGGTGATCAGGAACAGTAAACATGGATTCACCAAGGGCAAGTCATGCCTGACCAACCTGATTGCCTTCTATGATGAGATAACTGGCTCTGTGGATATGGGGAAAGTGGTGTATGTGATCTATCTTGACTTTGACAAACCTTTTGATATGGTCTCCCACAGCATTCTTGCCATCAAGTTAAAGAAGTATGGATTAGATGAATGGACTATAAAGTGGATAGAAATCTGGCTAGATTGTCAGGCTCAATGTGTAGTGATCAATGGCTTGATCAATGGCTAGTTGGCAGCCGGTATCAAGCGGAGTGCCCCAGAGGTCGGTTTTGTTCAACATAGATTCATAGACTCTAGGACTGGAAGGGACCTCGAGAGGTCATCGAGTCCAGTCCCCTGCCCTCATGGCAGGACCAAATACTGTCTAGACCATCCCTGATAGACATTTATCTAACCTACTCTTAAATATCTCCAGAGATGGAGATTCCACAACCTCCCTAGGCAATTTATTCCAGTGTTTAACTACCCTGACAGTTAGGAACTTTTTCCTAATGTCCAACCTAAATCTCCCTTGCTGCAGTTTAAGCCCATTGCTTCTTGTTCTATCATTAGAGGCTTAGGTGAACAAGTTTTCTCCCTCCTCCTGATGACACCCTTTTAGATACCTGAAAACTGCTATCATGTCCCCTCTCAGTCTTCTCTTTTCCAAACTAAATAAACCCAATTCTTTCAGCCTTCCTTCATAGGTCATGTTCTCAAGACCTTTAAACATTCTTGTTGCTCTTCTCTGGACCCTCTCCAATTTCTCCACATCTTTCTTGAAATGCGGTGCCCAGAACTGGACACAATACTCCAGTTGAGGCCTAACCAGTGCAGAGTAGAGCGGAAGAATGTCTTCTCGTGTCTTGTTTACAACACACCTGTTAATGCATCCCAGAATCACATTTGCTTTTTTTGCAACAGTATCACACTGTTGACTCATTTAGCTTGTGGTCCACTAGGACCCCTAGATCTCTTTCTGCCATACTCCTTCCTAGACAGTCTCTTCCGATTCTGTATGTGTGAAACTGATTGTTCCTTCCTAAGTGGAGCACTTTGCATTTATCTTCATTGAATTTCATCCGGCTTACCTCAGACCATTTCTCCAATTTGTCCAGATCATTTTGAATTTTGACCCTGTCCTCCAAAGCAGTTGCAATCCCTCCCAGTTTGGTATCGTCTGCAAACTTAATAAGCGTATTTTCTATGCCAACATCTAAGTCGTTGATGAAGATATTGAACAGAGCCGGTCCCAAAACAGACCCCTGCGGAACCCCACTTGTTATACCTTTCCAGCAGGATTGGGAGCCATTAATAACTACTCTCTGAGTACGGTTATCCAGCCAGTTATGCACCCACTTTATAGTAGCCCCATCTAAATTGTATTTGCCTAGTTTATGGATAAGGATATCATGCGAGATCATATCAAATGCCTTACTAAAGTCTAGGTATACCACATCCACCACTTCTCCCTTATCCACAAGGCTCGTTATCCTATCAAAGAAAGCTATCAGATTGGTTTGACACAATTTGTTCTTTATAAATCCATGCTGGCTATTCCCTGTCATCTTACCACCTTCCAAGTGTTTGCAGATGATTTATCTAATTACTTGCTCCATTATCTTCCCTGGCACAGAAGTTAAAGTAACTGGTCTGTAGTTTCCTGGGTTGTTTTTATTTCCCTTTTTATAGATGGGCATTATATTTGCCCTTTTCCAGTCTTCTGGAATCTCTCCCATCTCCCATGACTTTCCAAAGATAATAGCTAGAGGCTCAGATACCTCCTCTATTAACTCCTTGAGTATTCTAGGATGCATTTCATCAGGCCCTGGTGACTTGCAGGCCTTTGCCTTTCTAATCTTGCCCCTGCATTCCTGTGTTATTTGCCTATATTCATCCTTTGTTATCTGACCTAGTTTCCATTTTTTATATGACTCCTTTTTATTTTGTAGGTCATGCAAGATCTCGTGGTTAAGCCAAGGTGGTCTTTTGCCACATTTTCTATCTTTCCTACCCAGCGGAATAGCTTGCTTTTGGGCCCTTAATAGTGTCCCTTTGAAAAACTGCCAACTCTCCTCAGTTGTTTTTCCCTCAGTCTTGATTCCCATGGGACCTTACCTATCAGCTCTCTCAGCTTACCAAAATCCACCTTCCTGAAATCCATTGTCTCTATTTTGCTGTACTCCCTTCTACCCTTCCTTAGAATTGCAAACTCTATGATTTAATGATCACTTTCACCCAAGCTTCCTTCTACTTTCAAATTCTCAACGAGTTCCTCCCTATTTGTTAAAATCAAGTCTAGAACAGCTTCCCCCCTAGTAGCTTTTTCAACTTTCTGAAATAAAAAGTTGTCTGCAATGCAGTCCAGGAACTTATTGGATAGTCTGTGCCCCGCGGTGTTATTTTCCCAACATATATCTGGTTAGCTGAAGTCCCCCATCACCACCAAATCTTAG